>NW_028277177.1:24196944-24497500 GCF_051122295.1 Plectrocnemia conspersa | reverse complement strand
TCATATATATGTACATATACTATGTTGGCCAATCAAACTCAAGTGCCAAAAAATTCAGTCCTTAAATTTTCGTAAAACTATATTTTTTCCTAAAATTACGGAGCATAGTGCAACACGGATGGAATCTGTCCAAAATGTATAATCAACGTTACACACGTGTTACAACAATATTTTAAAAGTTAAAAATTGAATTTAGAACAAAATTCAATTGAATTTTAAACCGAAAAAAATACACATTTGTTATATGGATTTACGTTTTTTCTATACACTTATCCCTCGATTTAAGCAGGTAAGAAAATACATTAGTTTTAAAAAATACTCCAAATCAAATATATTTGACGCAACGCGTGTGGCGCGGGAAAAATAAAAGCATGGGGTCACTCTCACTTCTTGCACTTGATCTACACCTGGAACCACTCCCACTGCCCATGCAATGTCCTGAGTTTTTGGATTGCACGCGTGTCGCTGTAGATTTAGCTCATTTACGTAACAAGTTAAAGAAACTTTAAATAGTACACGTGAATACTATTCGATTATTTTATTACCGAGGGATGAGTGTATATTCAGCTTGATGTTAGCTCCCTTTCAGACATAACAATGATGGTGAATGTGCAATTTTATAATAATATGCAAGTTAAGTAAAACAACGAAAGTCAAGAAAAATTGAGAGCAAATATAATAAAATAGGGCAGGCAAAGCTCAGTAATTTCACAAAGCATGTGATCGCTTTTTAGCTCTGTAAATTAAAATATTATATAATGTATTATGTTGTTGATTCTTATTATTTAAAATAAATATATACTTTGAAATTTAAACTGACATTTGATGGTCTAAGCCAGGGATGGCCAACCCGCGGCACGCCTTGAACATTTTTCCGGCCCGCGAGTTTCATCACACTTTTACAAAATATATTTATTTTATAATGGCCAAAGTAGTGAAAACCAACGTATTAAAAAAATACATTATTTGTGCATCCATATATTTAAAAATTAAGTGTCGAAATAATGAGAAAAAATTAACTTTTGATTTTAAAATAATATTCTTTTATATTATATTTATATAATATTTGATATATATTTCTTTACAATCTACGTTTAATATCAATATTATTATATTATCAATGTTTACATGTAAACACAATAATAATAACTCATTATGTTTCAATTTTTCATTCCAAAAAAATGCCTATATTGTATTTAAATCTAATATGGGGATATATAATTTTATATTTAAAACCATTGACACCTAGTATGTACGAAATGCAAAAAAAAAACAATTCTTGAATACATATGTACTATTATTGTATTATTGAAGAAGAAATTCGAATAAAAATTACCGTAAAGATGGATTTATTAATTTTGGTATTACTTTATAAATTAATTCAAGCGATCGATAATATAGTTTTCGCGATACACTTATTGATATAATAAAACTCAAAACAAAATTCGTTATCAGGAATCTGATAAGATTTTTTTTCGAACGAACCACACCAAATAAGAAAGAATAAAATTAAAATGATGTATTTGATTGCTTCGAGTTATTAATAAAATTCAGTGTTAACCGATTGACTTACTCTAATATTTTTTTAATTTTTCCAATAAATTGCTTTTACTTAAAGAAAATGTCAATGTTTGGTCGATTTCCTGTTATAATATTTCTAGGCATAATTACTAAACATGCTAATTTATATAATTAATATATCTTAACCAAATTGACCACGTAGTGTTCTAAAATATTATACACACACAGCACACTGCCATTTCAAACACATTTGGCCACGCAGCGAATTTTTTTTCTTAAATGTCTTTTATACATATTTTTATATTGTTTTATATACGTATGTTTTTGTCTCATGTGCTATATTTCTGATTAGTCCGTTTATTTTTAATAGTCAGTGTTCAAAAACGTCGTTCACTGGCTTGGTCGGTCACCTTGAGGGGTGGTACCGGTATATGGAAGTACACAGGGTATCGGTTTGCTGGTCGCAAGATTATTATTTTATAGCCTCTTTTACTATTGTTATAGTTAAATATGTTTTATTTTTTTGTGCATTGACTTTTAAGAAAAAAAAGAGTAGATTCGCGAACATGACATAATTTTTATGTAAAGTACAAGCCGAATCAGCTGCATTAAAAATAAACTTGAAACGTCCTTTCACACAGAGAAATTTACCCGATTCTTACGGCCAGACTTTCTATTATAACAAAAATAATCTTTTCATAAAATAAATATCAAGCACAATTTGTGCAGCGACCTAAAATACTGAAAATTTTAATAATAAAAAAAATACCTTACATGAGATGAGGAGAGACTAATGATATAACTGACATAAGCGTGTGACTTTACATAATAATTAAGTTGACTCATTTTTGTGAAAGAAAAGGGAGAAAATTGATATTCAGCAATATTAGATTATAAACTAACAATACAATCTGTACATTTAAAGTTGAAATTCGCAGATCAAATTTCACTTTTATTATATCTTTTTATTGTAGTAAAACATTAAATTAAAGGAAAACCGAATTAAAAAGATATTTTTAAATGTCATCATACAGCGAAACTTGTCAAATAACGACCGTTTACTCAACTTTCTAACCTTGTAATTTCTTCTGAAGTAGAATTTAGTTTTAAATTATTATTATATTTATAATTTACGGCTACGATTTTATAATGGAAATTTTGAGTCTGCACAGATTTGCTTCAACGGTCCAAACGTTACTTTTTGTTACATAGAATATAATTCCGATTAGATTCGCGAACGATTAAAAAAATACATGCAACAGTCCAAATGTATGGTTTGCCGGCCATGATATTATTTTTTGTGTCGCATACGCTATGCGATCGCGGATAGATGGGGTATCGGATTTTCAGGTTATACACCCGAAACCGGTTTCGGGCTCATCTCTGTACCAGTTTTGAGAGTTTCGATACGAAAAAAGCGACTGCGCCCGAACGAGCGGAACGAACGCTCTTATCGAACGAACTGTCCAACGACAATAATCGGAGTGAGAATATACACGAATAACGAAAAAAATCCGATCACGTGACCGCCCAGTCGTTCCAAAATCGCGATTCGAGAAAATGGCGCAACGGACGAGCTGGGCGGTTTTCATTTTGTTGAGGCCAAAATCCGAATGAAAATCAAATACGAAAGTGCACATGCGCAGAAGCCGAAAGGCAAAAATGTTGCACATTATGGCCAAATAAATTCAAACCGAACTCGCATACTGCCAACATGACGAACATTCCAAATTCAACTATACACACACATACGCACAATTTCACTCAATTTCATCGACGATTGTTTTAATTTAGCGCGTTCGCGAACGCAACGAGAGCGGCGCCGGTTACGCCGGGCGGTTGCCGCTTTGCGAGGTTATATTCGAAACGGCGAAAGAGTGCGATAGGATCGATGACGGCGAATAGGAAGAGGGGCATTCGAGCGTACGAGTAAAGTACGAAGGGAAACCGGCGACTGCGATTTAACCGGCAAACTAACGCGGCAAAAGGCACACGCGACTACGCGAGCCGCATACTCCGTATGACTGACAGCGAAGCCGCAGGGTGAACAGCTCGACGCAACGCTGCGGTGTTGCCGCAGCAACGGGGCGCAACGCCTTAAATGTTGACACGCGTCGACGTCGCGATTTCAAATAATAAATTGCGCTAAATTTACGCTGTACAATCTTTAATCGTCCCAGTTGTTATTTTTCAAAACTTTAACAATTTAATAAACGAAAAATTTAAAAGATGCGCTATTGGGTAAAAATTCTACTATACTCTACCCGTGTCTGCCGAGAGCGAGCCCGGGCCCTGTAATAATAATGATTCCGAGTCCCATCACAAAAAAGGCATTTTATATATTTGTTAACATCGTTATATAATTTCAATATTAATAAGAACGGGTTAGGAGGGACTTATTTAAAAAGACATATCTATTAAAAAAAAGTGTATTTATGTGTAGAAATATACACAAATATCAATAATATTAATAATGAACAGAAATCAAATAAAAAATAAAAATAAAACACAGCTATTCATTTTTGAACACGAGCAAAGGATTAAATATAAAAAGTGATAAACAAACAACAAATATTAAATCTTAAAACAATTTAAATTTAAATACAGACTTTACTTATAAAAATACATATATGCTTAGAACAAATTTTAACAGAAATAAATATATAAAAAAATTAACCACAGCTATTAAATATTAAAAAATCATAAAAAAAATAAAATCAGTAAAATAATCAAAAACTATAAATCTGAAATCAATTTAAATTTGAATACAGCTATAATTTTCTATATAAATAAAAAGCAATGTTGCTTAGGTTTGAATGAAATCCGACAGGTAGCGCTGTTGTTTAATAGTGTTATAGGACTCAAACGCACCCGCGATATGACGTCATATCATGATATCACATTGTGGCCGCGTATTTTTCTTTATAACCCATAAATTAAGTTTTAGATGCTCGCCACCGTTCTATAATTTTGACGGTATATCTTGATGTCACATCGCCGCAGTCGTATTTTTATTTGTGTAAACATAACCTAATTTAGTATTTAATACTCGCATCCTGTTACGTACAACCCATAAATTAAGTTTTAATATAAGTTATAACCCATAAATTAAGTTTTAATATAGTTATAGTATTAAGTTCTAATTATTATTTAAATGTATCTCAAATTCTTCGTATAATGACATCATGTACTTTCGTTATCGCGTAGGCCAAACCCGTTTAAAGTATGCAAAAATAAATTTATTAAAACACAGAACATTATCAAACACAAAACAGCAATGAAACAGAAAATAATGAATTATTTCACTCAATTCAATTCATGTAATTTTAATTTAATAAATTAATTGATATAGAACTTCAGTTGTATTTGTTTAATTAATATACAAGTATTCTCAAATTTAGCAATAGCGAAGCATTGCCGTTCTGCTAGTATAAAATATAAATCAATTACAACTATTTTTTTCTATTACAAATACGGCAAAATAATAAACCAAGAAAACCGGTGAGCTACTACTTGCAAATGTATCTATTACTATTAAATGTTAAACCCTGCTTATAACCAAGCCCTTGTTCTTCTGTCAGCAATCCATTCCACGATGATATCTTTTAGCTTCAGAAATAACGGTTGCCGACCTGATCTAAGCTTACGTTTCCTACTAATTCCTACGTCCACCTGCTCATCGAGATTATTGAACTCTGCGCGCCATTTTCGACCATTCTCAGATCCAATTTCTTTTTTCACAGAAAGCCGTAAAATTCTTGTTACGTGACTTTTGTACAATTCCTTTCTTATACTCGATGGAATAGCTCTTTCTTTTTTCCCACTCATCTTGTCTGGGGATAAAATAGTATTTATTTTAAATCTTAAAACAAATGTTATTTTGATATTTTTTTATTAATTATTAATATTATGACTTGTGAGAACGAAACTCTAAAAATTAAGTTAAGAATAAGTTCAAGTTCCAGTTCCAGTTTTTGCACTCGGCCGCCACTGTACATACGCTCTTATAGAATCTTAGACCACCAAACTACTGACACAAAATTTACACTGGAAACGGAATGAAATATAATATTTAAATATTCCAAGGCGGTTTATTTTCAGAGCGGGTCTTATTTTTGGGGAAATACGGTATGTATGAAAATTTTGTAACTAAGGCCAAATATTTTTTAAGTATGGCAACATTGTTCGCCGATTCTTCCTTTTCCGTTAAACCGTCGTCGGTTGGAAGTGCGCAGCATTATTTTGTCGGATTTCAATACTATCTGATCAAAACTGGGTTTTAACCTCACATAAGATGCGCGTTACAAATATATAATATTTCTGCTAGTGCGAGACTCGCGCGTTCTCAAAATTGCTACTCCAGAAAGTTAGAGGGACTTTTGAAAACATGGCTTTCCTCGCCGTTGATTTACCTTATTATAAAGCAAACGCTTTCACCAGTATCAGGCGCAGCGTTCTTTTACAAGAGAGAGGTTGGAATTATATTTTCTTCGACAAAATAACAATATTACCAATTCTAACCTCAAAAATACTAGGAGTGATTTGTAGAGGTTAGTATTTTGTAATAAGTTTTATTTTAAGTAATTATGTTTGCTTATTTATATAATGTACTCAATGCAAATAGAAACTGGTCACCGTTCTCCTTGAGCAAATCGACAATATTACGAATTCTAATGAATAATATTAAACATTTTTGTCAGCAGGTTAGAATGTCTTAAATCAAATTATGTTTAAAAGTAATATTTTAGAATTAATTGATTGTTCATTTTTTCTCAGAATTTCATCACAATCGGTGAAGACGACGGTTACAAGGAAGACTGAACGAGTTATCTACAGTGAGTAAAATCAGAGAACCGTCATATATATTTGAGGTCCTTAATTCTTTTAAAAAGTATAGTTTTTATTCGTAAAATATATTATTTGCAAACAATAACAGGGCAATTTTGTGATACCGTTGGTAGGCGTTTTTCTATGTAACACGTCAAGTGTAAAGATTTTTTTTACAACATTTTAATGTGAAATTGTTGTTTGAGGAGAAAATATAATTTTTTCATACATCTTTATTTCATAATTTGTATTAGTCTATAGCTAAGTATACACCAGGGTTGATCTGTACGAGCTTCGCCACACACGCAAACTTTCTGACTCGGACATAGGTCTTATTTACGCGTCCATTTAAAACGGTTGTCTGACGTCTCTTTCAAAAGAGCAAAATCTTGTCATAAAGAAATAAAACCTTATCGTTTACCAATGGCGGAACATTGGCGCAAATTAAATTAAAGGCGAGCGGAAATGACTCACAAATTTTAACAAAAAACACTTAGCAATCCGGTGCGGGTGCTCAGATTTGATGGTCCGTGTCCGATTCATTTGTTTTGAGCACGGATAGCAGACAGATAAATCTTCTCACCACACACAATCGGATTTGTCCGCCAGGCACCCGCAACTGGTAGATCAGTCGGATGTGCCCAAGAGTGTATGACCAGCTAATATATGATAAAAATTCACATAAACATGTATAAATAAAACGTTTTTAGTTATTTTTATTAGTTTTCAAAAGACTAATTTTGTATTTAAAAACATCGACTAATTTTTTCATTTTTACTTCTGGTTCGGTCTTGCTATTATATCTATGTCATCTGCATAGTTGAATCATTTGTGTCGATTTGTTATATATGTTAGTGATTTAATATTATTATTAACACTAGTTTCGTGGTCAGTCACCTCGTAGACAAATGGTGTCTTGGGCATTCGACGAACTTCATAAAATATGGCTTTCTGTGTTGTATCTTCATGTAAAAACAAGACAAAACAGCAGATGAAGTACAATTTATCATTTCACATGTTACATTCTGCAATTAATTGTATTATTTTAAGAATTAGTTGTTAAAAAGAATGCGTGCAAACTACATTATTCTCAGCGTGTCAACTAAGGCTGCACATTCATACTTCACATTTATATTTATTATCAAATTGAATATAAATATTGAAAATAATATTTCATTAGTAAATATTTTTGTCATATTAGGGTTATTAATAGTATACATATTTTTTTAGATATTTTTTAAAACCAGAATTGCGAAAAATATAGCTCGAAAATATTTTACGTCCTTCATGGAAGTCATTTACTCAACGGTGGTGTGGAAATGATAACTGTAATGATATACTAATAATTGGTGATAAAAGTAAATTAATAAATGAAAAAATATAAATTAAGAAATTACACACGTGACATTCGTTTGTTGAACGTCACAAGGTCATTTTCACCCGTCGGCTATCCAGAATACGCTACGATTTCTTAATATGCGTCGCTGCCTCTATATATTTCTTTACTATAAGGTTGAGAGTTATTCATGGGGTGTTCAATATTTTGACTAGCTTTAATTATTTTTTATTTATTTTCAGTAATGCGTTGCAAACTTACGAATTGTTCCCGTGTCTCCGATATATTCAGATGAAAGTCAACTTCAAGATTTCAAATAAACAACATCAAGTTATAGCCGTTCCCGAGACAGCAGAGGATTTCAAGATAAACGGTTTGATTATAATTATACCTATATTTATTTTCTATTTTATTATGTAATAATATGTACATTCGATCATTGTTAATAATTTGAACTTACAACAAATGGTCTAGCATTGTAAGGAGTACTGCTTAACAGTTCTCATTTTAACAATTAATTTAAAATCCTCTGTGTAATGAAAGAGTTTAACGATGTATAAAAGGGTGTACAATTCATACAGTATTACATATGGTCACGGTGTCCTAGTCGTTGAGCCGTTCTTGTGTTATTGAATTCATCTGCCACGTTTTAAACGAATTCTACAAAATAATTCGAACAAAATAATTTTAGGGCAATACATATATTTACAAATATGCTCTGAATTTTTTTCTCGATAATTTAATTAAAAATTTTAAGATTTTTTACAGCGCCGATAACTGTTTTAACACGTCTTGTGCCACATAGGTCACCGGTGGCCTATGTGACTACTGCGCTGTGTAGGTCACTCGTGGCCGTAAATATTTTTTTAAATAGACAGCCCAGAGCGCAGAAGTATCAAATTTACTGACCTCTATGCCTCTTAACCCTATCACAACGGATGGCTTCTATAGAAGTCATCAAGAAAATCGCCAGTACTCGTTGGGCACCTAAAGGTGCCATAAGCCTTGAAGCCTAATAACATGGTTATTTAGTTTAATTTTAGGCTGTAAATCACTTGAATTTATTGAACCATAATATTTTTAAAAATATGGCACGACTAGGTGCCCCCCACATATTGACATAGTGCAAAAGTACCTCAATAGCGCTGAACAGTGCACTTTTTTTTGAAGAACTTTTGCACCTTTTCAACATGCAAGTACCATTTGGTTGGATCGTCAAAAGAGTTTATCTAATACCGGAAGGATGGTCCTGTTGATCCTTTCGACCTGACCATTTCCTCGAGGAACACCAGTAGTAATCAGTGTAAAGTGATTTTTTCCTCTTTGCAGTATTGCTCAAACTCGTTTGAGCTGAATGCAGTTCCTCGGTCTGAAATAATACTTATCGGGTTGCCAAATATGGTCTGGATGACTTTTATTTTTTGTATTGTTTCCGATTTTTTTTATAAAAGTTTATTTTAAAATTATACATAGTTCAATGGCATACAGACACATTTAATGCACAATACTATATATAATAGTATTGTTATAAATGGTATTATAATATAGGCGAGAGTGTCGTTTGAAGATGTTTTTATTTAGAAGTTAAATCGATACAAAAATCGCTCTGGCTGGCTGACGAAGCTAAGACGCGTGGACGGTCTTGACTCCGGACTCCTGGATGTGGACGGTTCCTTGAAGAGGAGAGGTCTTCCCATTCTGAAGTTCTTGATGAGACGAGAGAGATTCCTCCCTTTCTGAAGTTCTTGATGAGAAGAGGGAGATTCCTCCCTGGTTGGAATCCCAAAGTGAAGTGAAGTGTAGAGGGAGAGTTCCTCCCGGCTTGGATTCCCAAGAAAGAGTGATGTACGCCGGCCGTGACCCTCCTTATATAGTCGTCGAGTCGCGTGCCGGACGCACTTGGTTGGTGGGGGAAAGCCCTTCTGCGATTGGGTGTGGGATTGGTCCTGATTGGTCCATTATGCACAGGGATATGATTTGAAACGTGGCGCTTCGAAGTACGATTATAACAGTATCGTGTATATAATCTTTAAGGGGCGTAGCCCTAGGGGTGGTTGACCTCGCGGCCAATGAGACTTCGGTGAATCTAAATGGACTTTTTATTAAGTTATATTTACATTTGACAAATGGATGATTGACGGCGTGACGATTCTCGACTGCTGGACGGTGGCGCTATGGTAATGTCTCAAAGCTCTGTGGCTGCGTGCGGCGAGTGGTTCGGGAGTTCAGGTTTGATCGTCTGGTCTGTCAATGAGGCTGGTTCCTCCGGATGGCAGCTGGTTGATCTTGGCTCTCTGGTCGTCTGTCGCAGGCTCTGCTGTCTCTTGTCTCCGGACGTCTCTGATGCCTCCGACCGTCTGTTATGACACCTCGAAACAGTTGCATGTTGGCATCCAGTGCCAGCTGTTTGGCAGTGGTCTCAGTTGCTAATATCTTCATCATATTTGACAATTGAGTGGTCAACTTTGAATGCTCTGTGATCATGTTACTCATGTAATCGCCGAGAAATGATGGGTCCTTTTTCATTTCTTGGATCTCCATGATTGTGGCATCTGTAGAAGCTCCCTCTTTGAGTTGGGTAGTTAATCTAGCCATTAGATAGTTGTGTTTGAGCTTGATTAACGCATTGCTGTGAGCATAAGGGTCCGCTACAGTAGTTAGCACATTTAGGAATAATGTTAGTGGTACATCAAGAGGCAGGTCGTGTAAACCTGCTAGCCAATCAGAGGTCTATTGTTGCTGAACCTGAGTGACAATATGTGGCGAATAGAGTCTCCAATTACTCGAACCATCAACTACTCGAGTATCGAATATTAAAATTTTAAAATACTCGAGTACTCGAGTACTTTCGAGTATTTACCAAATGTACTAAAATAGCTATTATTTAAATTCGTGCACATATAAATAAATAAATAAAAGACTTAGTATGTTAATTTTTACATTTATTTTAACTTTAAGAACATACTTTTTAAAAACAATATTGCATTAAATGTCTCGAATTTAATATTACTGAAAAGTTTTGTTTTTATTATTCCCGTTGTGGAAAAAACCCTTTCCGTTGCTGTTGATGTTGGTCTTATTGTCATCAACGCGTTGAATTTCTAATTTATTTGTTCGCTTTTTATAGATATCAAATTTTTTGAACCCTCTTTTTATGTTCTCTTCTTTCCTTCCCTTCTTTGCTTCTCCCTTATTTCCTTCGACATTTCCCTATTCTAACGAACAAGGCGATATTACTTTTTAAAGCATTCTAAATTTCCTCCTATAGGCCCCTCTATATTATATGATATTCTTTACTCTATGGCTATCGCACATATACATGGTCACCATATTTTATAAATCTTCATTACTTTTTACAAAATCCATCAATATTTCGTCATCTTCGCTGGTCTAAATTACGTTTGCAGTGTTGACACTCATTATGCTACATTACTAATTGGCACTCTCTCAAAATCTGTCACATATTCATCTGATGTTCCCCATTCTGTCGGAACTTTACTAAATGGAATTCGATTTTGTCATACTTTGCTAAATTACTTATTATTGATAATGAGGTATAATAATTATCAAAATATGTAAAATAATAGCGTCCATATCTAAAATAAATTGTCGTTCCGGTTCCGGAAAGACATTATAGGCACCGTAACAAAACTATTTTTCAACTGTAAAAAAAGTACTAGGTATTACACTTGTTTGCCCACTTAGATCTCCTATCCTTTTCGGTAAGTTCGTAAAGTGGTTTCGTTGTTGTTACAAAGTTTTTTTACGAACTTCCGATAGTACGTGCACAATCCCATGAATGAACGTAATTGTTTCTTCTTCACCGGTATCGGCCACATTTGATCGCACTCGACTTTGTTTGGGTCGGTTCTCACACGTCGCACGTCGAGTCGCGTGCCAGGCGCACTGGTTGGTCACGGAGATCCCTTCTCCGATTGGGTGTGGGAAGCTCGTCCCTGATTGGTCCGTTTTGCACGGGGATATGATTCGGAACGTGGCGCGCCGAAGTACGTTTATAACAGCATGCTTACGCGTCTGCGCCTTCTTCATCGTGGTGCACGTCGGATTTCCAAAACCAGCAGCGGCTCGTTGCAGTGCAGTGGCGATTCAGGGGCTTGCACGGCGGCGTGTGAGCGGAGCGCGTCCGATCACCGCGGCAGCACGAAGCGAAGTGATAACTGGTTTAGTTTTAGTTTTCTTTTCCCTGTAGGAGCAATGTTGCCTTGTTATGAAAATATTTTACTTCCCCTACATTTATTTGCTCTCTTTGCCTCATATGGTATATCTTTTCTGTTGCTTCGAACAGTACCAGTTATGTATGTGAAGTTTTCTAATAGTCATTTGGCAAGATGCACACTTGTGTAGAAATTGTCTGTAAATAGATGGTAACCCTTATTGAGGTAATTTCCAATTTCGAGCAATTTTCTTACTACTGCAAATCCCAGTCCATTTTTTTAAATTTCTTCTTTATCATCCATCGACTTCGCTCCTCGATAGCACGTGAAACCCAAACAATAATATGTAACGGAGTCACAAAGCATCCAAAACTTTATCCCCCATTTGTGGTGCTTCTTGTTGGGGAGATATTGTTTTACTTGAGATTGACAATGTGTTCCTACCAATGACTCATCGATGCATACATTTTGATGAGGAACGTAATGCCGACGAAAGTTTTGGATTGCAAATTCTACAATATAATTGAATTTTCCACAAGGGTCATAGTTTGGGTAATTAGGTTCAAACAACGTTTTGTTGTTTACTAAATGAAAATTTTTTAGAATTAGTCGAAAATGATCCCTGGCGAACATTTTCGCAAACCATGGATTTTGTCTTGAATTTTTCGTCCAGTATGAATAAATATTCGGTTTCTTAGTTTTCCCCATCTCTAATATCACTGCAACAAATGCTCTTATTTCTGACAGTGTCACTGGCTTCCATAGTCTTGCGCGCGATCTTGGTTTCAAAGGAACGTCAGAATTCAATAACATATCGGTTGGTCTCTATCATCATAGTTGTAAAAAGATCGTCCGTAAAAAATAAGTTGAAGTAGTGTAAAGGTCCTGCATCCTTAGAAGGTGGATGTTTTGGGCTAGGTATCTCAAAAAAAAATATTGGCAGACTCGTTTGAAAAATCTGTGTTAGGAGATACTCTCACAAATACTAGATTGTCATCCGTTTCATAATCGTCATCACTGTCGATTCGCATCCTTCGTCTTCGATTAGTGGAAACCATAATTACGCTGCTAGAGTCACTTCCCGACTCACATTCGCTGAAATCTTCACACTCACTATTGGAATCTATCGAATTATCGCTCGACATTTTAGGGTTGCTAAATTATTACAATCCTACGTATTATTGTTGAACGTATTTTTGCTGTGAAATCACGGCTCGCAATTCACTGTTTTTGTAATTGAAATAAGCAATTTTTTAAAAAATAACGCACACCACACGCATTACCTCTCATGCCGAACTCTCGACGCACACTAAAGAAGCGAAATGCAACACACCGCGGATGCAACCCACCATCCAAATACCAGAGATATACTGCGCGTCATATTGTCGATATATCGACGACACGCAATTTATGATAGATATTCGTATATCGACGATACGCATTAAAACGGTTAAGGTCGGGCGATAAGTGGTCGCACCGTGCAACCGCTGTGCTGCATACACTATTTTCTTATAGTCGCCCAAATTACAAATTCTTTCTTGTTTGTGCCATTTGTTTACAATAAAGACAGATTTTATAAATGAAACATGGTTGGTTATATTTTAAAGATGTATTATAATAAAATATTAAAAAATATACAAATTACACAAAAATATATCATATAATTACGCAATATACAAATAAAAAAATACACATCAAAGAATATACTATTTGTAAAATTATAAGTTATTCATGAAAATAAATAAAACAGTTTCTTTTATCGGATAAACATAGGGCCACATTACAGGACAAACAAATCCTTTTTTTTTTTTTTTTGGTAAGTAGAGGGAAATCTTCGAAAGACGTCGTTAGCTTCCAAGTCGCTAACGACAGTGCCGGATTCCGTTGCTAGTCAACGACCTACCGGCTAAAACCCATCTACTGCCCTCCCCTGAACGACCGGTACTGTCTGTCCGATATATCCCTTCGGTTCGTTCAGTTCTGGGACTGTGTCCCGTTGGGGCCGCTATTGCGCTGTCTTTCAGCGTCTTCTTTGTGTCGCATTACGGAGGTCACAAAGTTCTTCCATGCCTCAAAGAAGCTCCTGTTCAGCAGCATTGATTGTACCATAGTGTTTACTGCGGCAGGCCTTCCTGTTGTCCTCTCCAACGCTGATCTGTCCGATGCCCACGCCGAGCATTCGAAGAGCGTGTGCTCAGCGTCGTCATCTCTTTCGGTGTCGCAGTGGTGGCACACGGCGCTCGCTGCTTTGCCAATCTTCTTCAGGTACGTGCCGAAGCAACCGTGTCCGGTCATGCCCTGTGTGAGATGGTAAGATAGCTCACCGTGTTTCCTGGCGATCCAAGTCCTCAGGTCACCGATGAGCCTGTGCGTCCACCGACCCTTGGTGGACTCGTCCCATCTTCGTTGCCACTCGGACATGGTCGCAGCTCTGGCGGTCTCATTCTCCTGGCCGTTGTAGGTCGCCTGCCTCTCCAAGGCGAGTAGATCCAGCGGTGGCAAGCCGCATAGGGCAAGAACAGCATCTCCAGACACTGTCCTGTACGCGGAGGCTACTCGAAGCGCACTTCTTCGCTGCACTCTTGTGAGACTGAGCCTGGCCTTCTGAATTGTCATGGCCTGTGCCCAGACCGGGGCGCCGTAGAGGAGGACCGAATGGACGACCTCGTTGTACAGTCGTCGCCGGTTCTGTTTCGGTCCTCCGACATTGGGCATCAGCCTGGCGAGGTCCTCCGCCACACGCGCCGCTTTTGTCGCTGCTGCCTCGGCGTGGCGTACGAAGCGCAACTTGTCATCTATGTGCACACCCAGGTAGCGGATCTCCCTCTTGAATGGTATTTCGAGGCCGTCGATCGCTATCCTGGGTGGCGGTAGAGGACAAACAAATCCACCTGGACCTGCGTGGATTCTCTTTTGTGCTACATTGAGCACATCTACGTAATGTGCTATGTACCGGTAAATGCATTTCTACATTTGACAAATCGTTTTTCAATTGGCACAGTTATTTTAAATGAACAAGTTGACTTTTTACGCTTATTTGAGGAAAAAGAAGTAGAACTATAAATTAAACCTTGCCCTACAGCCAGTCCTAAATTCTTTTAGGAATAGGGTCGTACCTTCGCTTCTCTGTTTTAAAATTAAATAAGAATTGGTGACACATACGTCTATGAAGTGAAAAAATATTCTGTGCCACCATTTCTTATTTTTTCTATCAATTTCATACGTCGATTTCAACATGTCTGCTTTATCGACATATCCCATGTGTCGATTATAGTCATCGACAAGCTGCGGTCATGGTATCAGTAATTTCGTTCCATCTTAACCCTTTCCATTCCAAGCTTTTTTTTTGTATGTTTCCACAGCTCCACCATTTGAGTCTTTCTTATAAAACAGTACGACGAAGCATACTGGTCGGCTACATCGACTCTGCCCATAAATTTATTGTAATTTACAATAACCGTCTGTTTTTTCACTTCTATTCGTAAATTCTGATTGGGCTTAAAACTACGAATATTTCCTCGTTTTGTCCTTACAGGTCTTCTTTGTATAGTTTCAGATTGAGATTTATAAAATGTACTAAGGACAGTCACGACTCGTGTATCATACCAAGCTAACAATAGGACATTTTTTTTTCGGAAAGCAAGCGTTTCTCTTTTGGATAATTTTTTTTTTTTTTTAATTTTTCGGGTAATCCTTTTCTATTAGGCATAATTGTGCCGGTCAAAAAATAATGCTGTTTATATAATTCATTTGCAAGAACTGCATTCGTATAAAAACGATCCGTAAATATATGATATCCGGCAAGCTTCAGGTGCGGATTTTTTCAAATTGTTGTATAGATGCAAAACAATTCTACTGGCGAATGACAAATCTGGCCTTATTAGCCCATCTGTTGATATTTTTCCATAATATGGAACGAAGGAATAAATGTAGCTTTCCGCAGAATCAGCTAAAACATAAACGCGTAGTCCCCATTTGGTCGGCTTCTTTGGATTATACGCCAGAAAAGAAATTTTCCCTTTGAATCCCACGGTGGATTCGTCAATTGATAGATTTTTATTTGGTATAAAATGTTCTCTGCATTTAGAATCAATGTGTAAAAGATAATTGCTTACTTTTTGTGTCCTGGTCATAAGACTTGAATCATCGAGTTGAATTGATTCCAAACAACAAAATAATTAACAAAAACGGACAACAGATGTTTACGTAACCTCTGCGCAACAACAACTGTTTTGTTTTGTCACTGCTCGCTAGCACCCCCGAAAACGCCAAGTTTACGTCAGGTAGTTATCCTGAAGGGTCCCAACTTTCTAAAATGCTTACACAGCTTGTCACATAGTTTGTATTTAGAATGTGCATCGACAAAAAATAATAAAAAAAATTGTCTTAAAAAAAATCACCCCAAAACATATTTTAGCTCCAATGTCGAGTGACACTCGACATTGGAGTGGAAAGGGTTAAATTTCCTCGTAACTGTAGAAATTTCTAGAGGATTATGGAAATTCAATAAAAATGTTATGCTTTTCTTATCTTTCCATTTTAGGGACACAATACCATCCCCGAACTTCCAGTCAGTATCTCCACGCTTTAATAGCTTATCATCTTTAAAATCTTTAGGAAAGTATTTTCTTCCCTGCTTTACCACTCCGTAACCATAAATATTATCTTTGTACAAGTCTGACAAAAGCGGAATCGATGTAAAAAAAAATCATATCCCTTTCCTTTTAGAATTTGGCACATGTCTTTTACAACACGGCCTCAAATTTTACAGATAAATTACAATAATATATACTTAAAATTAACATCACGTTTCACAGTGGCAATGTTTTTTATATGTTTTTTTCGTATGGTAAATTTCGAAGCAGGGGATAATACAGAGTGGAGGTTTGTACGGATAGTCTTTGCAAAAATATGACGTTTGCTTTCGCTTACAATCGCCTTTACCTTTTTTTTTGCAATTTTTTGGCAAAATCGAGCAAACCAAACAGTTTGGTTTGCTTCCTATAGATGATTCCGGAAAATGCCTTTCCGTTAAACGATTGTGCAGAGGGATTGTTGGAGTTCGATAGCGCTTTCGACATCTAGTAAAACCCTCTAGCAATCCAGAAATTACATTTTCTCTAAATTTTTTTGGACAAATTAGTGTTATTTTGCCAATTATAACAGATTTTTGAATTTACAAGAGCAATTTCAATTACGAAATGCCAGAGGGTTCTATACCACTTCATTGATTTTCTATTGAAGGGATATGTAGCACACATTTGATCGAATCGATCGACACCCCCCATATAAGCATTATAATTGGTCATTATATTAGGTTTTATAAAAACCCTATTTCCCTTTTTTGATTTGATGGTAACTTTACAGGTTCCAGAGTCTCCTACGGTCGATATCATATTTACACGACCAGAATCCTGCCACGTGAATGCCACCATGGTTCTTTTTTTGTTTTCCCATATACTAGGAGGTTGTCCCCGTTTCAATTTCAACCTTTTCATTTCTGATGGTAACCCCTGCCGATTCAATCTAACGGTGCCACATGCCCCTGTATTTTTTTTTAACAACGTATCATAAAGTGGTACACTAGAAAAAAATTATCCATATAAACTATATGTCCCTTATCTTCGAATCCATCCAATAACCTTTGTACAACGTTTGAACTCAAACCTCCCTCTAATTGTGTAGCCTCCTTTCCTGTATATACATCGAATTTCAACAAATAGCCTGTATGAGCATCGCATAGAGACCACACTTTTATCCCCCACTTTGTTGAAGGTTTGCTTGGCATATACTGCTTGAAAAATAAGCGCCCTTTAAATTTTAACATTGTCTCGTCTATACTGAACTTTTTATGAGATTCATAAATCGTTGGTTATAGATTTTTAACAATGTCCATATTTTGTCTTCTGTTTTGTTTGTTGTATTATATTATCAACGCAGTGAATAAAACATAATATTTCGTCAAATCGGTGTCGACGCATTGCTTGGCGGACAAGTTCATTTCTTGTATCCAACTTAGTACTTCAAAGCTTTTATGATTTCTTCTTTCCTTCTCTTCTTTGCTTTTCCCTTATATCCTTCGACTATCGACAAAATAGCATTTTATAATTCTTGTTGAATAGATTTTTTTCAACAATATACAATCTTCTACTATTTCTGATTCTTGCGAAGAATTTAAATCTATATCTTTTGAAGACGTATTTGGGTGAATACTTTCAATAATTTCTTGGGCCAATTGAATTGCAGCGTTTTTGGTGGAGTATTTAATGTTGTCATTCGAAATAGGAACGTTTTCTGTTTGTAAATATATCAGCAAGGTTATTAATGTTTCGTTTTTGCGTTCATTCATACATTCATTTAACTGCAATCGACAATGTTCTTAATTCTTCAAATTTTTTGAATAAAAAAATATATACTCCTTCAGCACTCAAAAGAGTAGCATTATTGCTACTTGCTTCAGCAAATTCTTTATTTTCGAGATGATTTTAGAAAGTGAGAATGTCACCAAGTTCCCAACGTTCGGGCATCCATGAAAAAACATTTTTTGATTTTAAAATGTTTATTTCAAAAATAATTTAGTAGTTATAAATTATAAATGAATGTTTCTGGCTTTAAGCCATTATCATGTTTACAAGCAGCCGAAATTACAATAGTTCAAATAAAAAATAGAGGCAACAATATGCAATATTTAATAAATAAAATATAAGATATATAATTAAAAATTGTAGGCTATTGTAGTTGCCGGCGCATCGTAAAGATGATTGCCTCAGTTTTATCATCGTTTATTTTTATTTTCCATTTTTATGCAAAGATTTTTGTAGTTTTGTAGCTATTGGTTCAAGACCATATGAACTAGTTAAAACGGCCGTATCGTCCGCGTAAATAGAGAGACTGGTGTTTTTTAAAATTGGAATATCTTTTGTATATATTATATAAAGATACGGTTCAAGTATGCTCCCCTGAGGAACCCCGGCTGGTGTTTTACGCGCCACACAATGGTGCTCATTGTGTGGCAAAAAAGGCAAGATATTTTTATATATTTGTTCAAAAAGTGGGTCAACTTTTATGAATCCATCACTTTTTTGTAATTTTAAATTATCACAACAATGCAAATTAGACAATATAATGTCGAATCTATTATGTGTCATGGACTTTGATACCAAATCATTATGTGTATATATTTCTTTCCCAATACATTCTACAACGTGGAAGATAAACATAACCACTGAGAAGCAAAATTCCAATAAAACTTGTCCAGCTATCTGTAAAGATGTTGTTGACTTCCCGGTGTTTAAAATGGCGACGTCGTCGGCGAAGGCTACCATGCTGGCTTCCTCGGGAATGGGCACTCTTAGCAGTCCGTCGTACATGACGTTCCAGAGAGCGGGTCCGAGGACCGACCCCTGGGGAACGCCTGCCGTGACCGCTCGTTGAGTGCTCACGCCCATGCAGTCGTACTCCAACACCCTGTCCGAGAAGTAGTTCTCGATCATGCGGATCAGGTATGCCGGAGTGCCGATTTTGGCCAGTGCGTCGAGGGTCGAGCGCTATCGCGCCGAGTTGAATGCGTTCTTGATGTCTATCGCGATCAGCACGACGTTCTTGCTTTGCTTGACGCTCCCTTGCCAGGCTTCGCGAATAGTTGTAACTATGTGGCCTACGGCGTCTATCGTGGAGTGTCCGCGGCGAAAGCTGTACTGATGCGGTGAAAGTCCTCTGTGTCCTCTAGGGTGCGCTGGAGGCGCTCGAGGATCATCCTCTCTTGCAGTTTGCCCAGTCCGTCCAGCATGCATAGTGGTCGGTACGCAGGGGGGCCGGGCGTCGCCTTGTTACCCTTCGGGATGAGAACGAGCCTTTGGCGCTTCCATGATGCATCAAAGACTCCCTCAGAGAGGCAGGCGTTGAAGGCGGAAAGAAGCAGCGCGGGTCTTTCTCTGCAATTCGCTTAATCACGGCGTTTGGGACACTGTCGGGTCCCGGAGTTCGCTGTTCCTTGCAGTTCCTCCTTGGAGAACGGGATGAACTCCTCTTCAACGTCTGTCTGGCCGCTGTGCAGTGTTCTGTCAGTCGTGGGGTGCTGCAGGAACACTGCTTCGATCACCGCCTCCATGTTGCCGGCATTGTTGAGGAAGTGGTCTTTGCTTCTGTCTGCCAGCTTGTTCCTGACGATCCTGTACGGCCTTCCCCAAGGATCTTCGTCGATTAATTTGCACATTTCGGCCCAGCACCGTGCCTTGCTCTACTTTATCGCACGGCGTAAAGCGCTTTTTGTCAGCTTCTAGCTGTGGTGCTTTTCCTCGCTGCCGTGGTGTCTTTGCGCGCCTCTCCGGGCGGCTAGGCACGTGCGTCGGAGGTCGGTGATATCGTCAGTTCACTAGTACGCTGATCTGTGGCGGGTGTTACACACAAGCCTGGGCATCGAGGCGTCACGCAGGAGCTCGTTCAGCGAGCGTACTACAGTTTCCGCTCCGGCTTCAGCGTGCGCGGCGGTCTTGATCACCTCGCTCAGAGCCCCATTCAGCGGCTTTGGCGTTGAAGTCGCCGGCGATGATGACCGGCGCAGTCGACGATCGGACGCTCTCCTTGAGGTCAGCAGGGCAAAATCGTTAATTGATGTTCTATTGATAATATGGAGAGATTTCTCAACCGTAAACTGTGCATAGAAGATCTTAAGTAACTCTTTAATTAATTTTAATTTTGAGAAACTTCTCTCACAGATTACAGCCACACTTACAGCAATTGTCTGGAAAATTCGTAATAGAATGAACAATATATGGAACAGAATTTCCAAGATTATATTTTTGAATAAACTAGAAGTTCAAGGGGGCTTCCTTTAATGTGTTTGTTTTGTCTCGCATAGCTGCAGCAGCGACGAAACTTATTAATCTTTTTCTTTCAACAAAGAACTCTTCCTTATTAATGTCGTCATGATCATAATTTATCTGACAATTGTAATCTTCATTTAAAAGGTTAGACGGAGCAAGAAATCCATATTTTTCAGCAAGAACATGAAGCTGTTGAAATCTCGTATTTATTTCTTGAATCACACTATCCAGAGAAAAAAACATTTGCAACGCACCAAGTATTACGCCAACTACTGATCTGGTGCATGTGTTTTACTCTTCGCCAGTCAGATCTTCCACAGAATTTAAAATATTAGAGAATTTTTTTTTATGACACAGCTTTAGCCCTTGGACTCCATCGAGTTTCTACTACGCGTTTGAGGCTTAGGGAAATCGCCAATGTCAGAATGTCCCATTGATGAGTGGAGGACAAAAAAATACGTAAAGGTGGTCTAAAATTCCAAAAAAAGTTACAGAATTGATAGCCACTGAAGCTGCGTGTAGACCGGACAAATTCAGGGTATATTTAGTACATGCAACAAACTCTGCTTTTCTATTAATTTCTTTTATACGTTTTTGAACATTGATGGCTGGAAAATTTAAATAAATCATAATTTTGAGGCGTGCTACCTAGTGGCATAGGTTGCCGGGCGCTGTCCTAGACCCTCGAGACCAGTGATTCCCAACATATGAAAATTTCTAGGCACCATGTTCTTATATAATTTAATAATGCATTTTTAAATAACAAACATTTCATTGTGAAGTTGTGAAAAGCAAAACAATAATGTATATATGACATACTCATACATTGATGCACGAGTATGTGATATATATGCATTTATTCAAAGATATGTACATTAATTTTAAAAAACAACAATTTTTATGACTTATGGGAAACTTGACTTTGACTGTTTTTGCATATTTCTTTAATGTTAGGTTGAGTATTTGAGTAGTCATTTTCAACCGATTTGAGTTTTTCTCTTTTCGAAGTTTTAGTATTAACGAGCTGGCTCATACAAATATGATGTGGAAAATTGTAAAAGGACTTTAACCCAGATATGCACAAAAAATTTTATTCTCTTAAAATTTTATTTTGATTAAAGAATTTGGTTTATAAATATATAAAATCAATATAAAAAATAATTAAAAATAATTATCACCATTAATTTTCCGGAAAAGTGCCATCCTACCTATAGGCCAGTGGCGAATGTGGGCAATGGCGAATTAAAATAATAATAAATAAATTAAGATATTTCATATATTACAACATATTTAATAATTGTTAATATGTACATTGTTACAAAATTTTCAATAATAAATTTTAACATATAAAAATGTTAAAAAAAATTAAGAATTTGCTGTATGGTAATAGATAAAACATTTGGTGTGCAAACCAACATCACATTTTCTACACCTTGTCGTACATTTACAGTGGCAATGTGCACATCTAGTTTGTTTTGGCTGAATTATAATTAGATGGTCAATTATAATATATTGTAACGTATGTCAATATATTTTTATTGCAGATACTCATCTTTTTAAAAGTTATGAATTTTGTCCGTATCGTTCATTAAATGTTGGTTACAATTCATCTACGGAAATTCAAATGATCTGATTTTCCACCGTGTGTTATATAAATCTGCCATGTATTTTGTTCTGCAGTATCAAAAATATGTATAATAATGGAAAAATACCATTTTTTTTCCTCTTATAGATGTTTCATATAAATGAATGTTCTGATCGGCATGATCTACTCCACCCATAAATTTATTGTATAGATTAAAAGGCATTTGGTTGGGATACTTTTTTTTTGTATTCCAACTTCTAATTCAGTCGGTTTAATTAGATTTTTGCAATCTTTTTTAGTCTGCTCTATATTTTGCATATTTTTGATATAATTATTGCAATATCTTTGCCTTTTTTAACGACTTCCGAATAATATTTCTCTTGCCTTTTATTTTTAATAATATTGCTATTTAAATGTAGTTTATCTTTTATATTATTGACATTTTAGGGGCTGTGATGATGGCGGGTGGCAATGAGACACAGATTGAGCCGCTGCAGTAGTATATTTATTTAAGATTGACGGTTTACATTATAAGAATGGGGCGGACGCGCGACGGTACGCGTCCGAACCCTTACAAGCTTGCCGGAAGAGAGAGAGCCGTCACAACACCGCTATTTCTGCGCCGACCAGTTTTGGCCATAACAAATCTATATTGGCCCCCATACGGCTCCGGCCCTAGCAATTTACAATTGCGAACTATAACCAGGGGGAGGTATGGGGGCCTTGGCGCTGCTGTTGATTAAATGCTGGCGGCGCAAAAGTAGCAAAGTCGTGACGTATGGTGTGGCGGCGCGGCCTCCAGTGACGCGCGGCGTGCTTCGCTCCAAGCCGAGTGGAACACGTGTAGACCCGGGCGGCGCGTAGGGCTCCAGGGGGCGCGAGAAGAACGGGCATGTCCGGGAGCACCTTTCGGGGCCCTGTGGTGCGTCGGTGCAGCTACACAGGGCGCGCGCGTGACGGGCCCCGAACATGCGGTTCGAGCTCGGAGTCGCGGGGGCGTAGCCCTACGGGTGCGTGACGGGTCACGCGTGGTCCACTCGAGCCTGGTCTACGGCAGCACTTCGGTGGCTTCTCGCTGGAGGCGCGTGGTGGCGCCGGATGCTTCCTGGGTCACGTGGTCGGCGGCGGCTGACGATGGCGGCTCATGGTCGGAGGCGCAGGCCCATCGTCTTGGTGGTCCGCCAGCTCGAGTCCGGATCCAGGGAAGCTCCGGCGGGGTGGCAGCAAGTGGGTTTGCAGCGGCTCGGCTTTTTGTACTGCAGCGGCGTCTGTGTCTGCCATTTTTCGTCTGACTCCATATGTGTGCTCAGGATCACGTCGGCGTCAACAGTTTAGGGGCTGTGATGATGGCGGGTGGCAATGAGACACAGATTGAGCCGCTGCAGTAGTATATTTATTTAAGATTGACGGTTTACATTATAAGAATGGGGCGGACGCGCGACGGCACGCGTCCGAACCCTTACAAGCTTGCCGGAAGAGAGAGAGCCGTCACAACACCGCTATTTCTGCGCCGACCAGTTTTGGCCATAACAAATCTATATTGGCCCCCATAACATCTTTTCTAACTTCATTTAATAACTCAATTATTGAGTAATTATTTTCACTTTTATTATTTTCATCATCCCTATTAGTTTTTAATACATCTAATATATGTTTATACATTATATCAAATGTATTATTTATAATGTTTTTTTCTCTTTTGATAATATATTACCATTTGATAATAATTCATTTAATTTTGTTTTTAATTCATTTACTTCCTTGATTCTATTTTCTGGCGTAATTACGCCCGCTATAGTCACGCCGCTATCGGCCATTTTTTTTTATGTAACAATACTATCTAATTACATTATATTAAAACTATTTAAATTTTATACTATTTATTAAATTGTGCTACATACGTGTAAATATCTGCCGGTTTTCACCTCCAAAGGGGTTGGTTACCACAATCTTGGCTAATTGCACGGCAGACACATGCACATACGATGAGCACACACAACAAACAGACTTTTTTTGAGAATACTTTCAGATTGAATGTTCGGGAAAGGCTTTGATGCTATTGGTTGCTATTGATACTGCCGTGGTGTCATTCCATTTCATTATACTAATTTTGTTATCATGGGTAGACATAGATATTGCAAATTATGACGAAATAAAAAAATTCGGAATTCGGACCGAATTCTAAAATAATTATTCCCTAAGGAAACTGATCTCTGCTTTGTTGCTCTTTTCTCCTATAACTTTTGCTGCATAGTAAATTATTTCCCCCTTTACCTTAAATTAGCGGTTTCAAACCTTTATGCTTTACCGAAAAAAAAAATCTAAGAGACATGGTACAAAGCCAATAATGCGTTTGATGTAACTGAAAGTATTTTTTTAACATTTGCTTCTGAATATTCATCTTGTCCAATTTCCTTTGAAAAAATTCTATATAGTGTCTATTCATGTTTAGCAGTTCCTAGACTTTTCTGTCTCTTGCCTGCTTAACGTAGCATTGGTGGATACATGGTTGAATTTCATCCATGCAGCACCTCTTTTTTTCTTTTTTTTTTTTTTTTGTTAGGTTAGTATGTTAGTGCATTAAACTAATAAGTATTAAAACAATCAATCAATTATCTAATTAACTAAGCTAGCTATTAATTTGTTGCAGTGAGATTTAATTCGTTCGAGATGCTTATTATTTAATTTTTCAAAATGCTTAGTGATAGTGTCTATTTTAAGGTCCCTATGTAATATCGAGTTGCGAACGTACCAAGGAGCATTCGACACGATTCTCAAGGAAATATTTTGCTGGGCTTGAAGTTTTTTTTGGATATTTACGAGCGTTGGTTATGTATCCCCATACCGGAGATGCATATAAAATGGTAGGTCTTATTATAGATTTGTATATTAAGAGTTTATTTTTAATATTTAGTTTACTATTACGGCATAAAAGAGGATATAGTTAAGCTCTAGTGGCTTTAATTTTGAGTATTAATTTGTCTATATGGGTCTTCCATGAAAGTTTTGAATCGAGTGTGAGACCTAAGTATTTAGCCGTATTTTCCCAATTTAAATATTTATTGTACATTTTTAATTTAGTAAGTTTATCGACAGCAAAGGCCTTCTTTCTTCTGCGAGAGAACATTACTGCGACCATTTTTGATGGATTTGCAGTAACTAACCATTTGTCGAACCATTTTTCGATGATTTTAATCCTCTTTTGAAGGTTATCAATTGCCCTATGAGGATTTTTATAGGAGCAAAGAATTGCAGTGTCGTCTGCGAAGAGGGCAGTGATATTATTTCTATGAGGTTTAGTTGGGAAGTCGCTTGTAAATATTGTAAATAGTAGTGGACCCAAAATTGAACCCTGCGGGACGCCAGCAAATAAAGACCTGGGACTAGAGAGGTGATTATCAATTTTAATTTTAAAAGATCTATTGTTTAAGAAAGAGTGTATTAATTTTACTAGTGATGCAGGGAATTTAAGTTTAATTAATTTATATAGTATGCCTGTATGCCAAACGCGGTCAAATGCTTTAGCAATGTCCAGGAAAACGGCTCCAGTGGACATTTTCTTATCGAAGCCCCTTTGGATATGTTTAACAACTCGATGTAGTTGGTCGGTGGAGGAATGTTCAAATCTAAATCCAAATTGTTCATCCGGTATTATATTATTTTTAATAGTATGTTCAAGAAGTTTATTTTGAATAATTTTTTCATAAATTTTGCTAGCGACAGGAAGCAGACTTATAGGTCGATAGCTAGAGGGGAGTGTAGGATCCGTGCCCGGTTTGCGAAGAACTATTACAATAGCCTGTTTCCATGCGGTTGGAAAGTAATGGCAACTAAGAGAGGAGTTTATTATGTTTAATAAATAACTAATTGCTTTTGGTGGAAGAATTTTTAGAGCCTTGTTGGGAATAGAGTCACAGCCGGGAGCTTTACGATTATGAAGTCGAAGAAGAAGGTTTTCTAATTCTTGAACTGTTATTGTAATAGTTATGTCGAAAGGTTTAGATAGGTTATTTTTTACTTGTCTTTCTACGTTAGTTTTAAAATTATTTTTAAGTTTATTTAAGTCAACAGTGCATTGGTTTTGCAAACTATCAGCAAAAGTTTCAGCCTTATCTTCAACATCAAATACAAATTTATCAGATTGAGTCTTAATTTTTTTTATTGATGAGGGTTCCCGGCGCAAGATCTTTGAAAGGTTCCACAGTGAATTGTCTTCAGGCTTTAAATCATTTAGTTTGTTTTCCCAACAACTTTTGTAATGCTTATAAATAGCAATTTTAATTTCCTTTTGTAGTTTGTTTAGGCGTTTTTTGACAGATTTTTCGTGATTATTTTGCCAGAGTCGTCTTGTTTTATTTTTCATTTTAATCATTTCCTTTATTTCTGTCGGTAAAGGATCGGTTTTAGTTATTTTATTTTTAATTGTACAGCGTTCCATTGCGTGTATTTGTAAATATATCTATTTCCCCATTTATCTCTGACTCGTTTGTAAGCTTGTTGGGTTCCGGAACGAATTCGTCAACATAGTATGGGAAGAAGTCCCATAATATCTTTTTAGTGTGCGATATTAGGTTTTTGTTTTCGTAGTTTACAGGTAGAGAAAATATTACTGGGTTGTGGTCGGACGCGAGGGTGCTGTGAACCTCAATTTCACATGCGGGCAAATTTTTACAAATCGCGATATCGAATTACTCGAAAAAGTGTCTACGTTAGAAATTAAGTTTTCAGGTTTAGGAACCTCTGGAACCCGATATGATCTCTTGAGAATAGGAATTCGAGATTTAAAGAGGATTTTACTGCATACCGTTTCAGTACACTTGATCTCGTCACATTTTAAAGGAAGGTTGGAGATTAAAGGTTTTTCTTCATCAACAGGATGAACTAAATTTAATTGACTATCGAGAATGACGTCTCGTTTAGAATCAGGTAGTTGAGGTTGCGATATATTTTCATCACTTTCAACTTTGAAAAAGAGTTTGTCTTCCCGATTGATTAAGGGATATTTCAAACCCTGAAGGTGTAATATTTTATTTTGAAAGTCTAACTGTGCAACATTTTGTGCCAAAAAATCGTTACTAAGAATTTCTGAATGGACTCTGCCGACAGGGGGTAGGTTTAGTTCCTTCGACTGGCAGTTGTTTCGGGAACTTGGAAGTTTAAATGATTAACTCTCGCATTACGTTTTAACTGGTTTTCGCTGCGGAGTTTACAATTCTCAATTAAATGACCTTCATCCTTGCAATAATTACAAAACGTGTTCTTATTGTAAGGGTTCCTAACCAAATTAGAATTATTAGAGGTAGAATTAGAATTAAAACGTTGATTTGAATTTTTATGAAAAGAATTATGATTATGGCGTTGATTTGCATCATTATAATTCTTATTAAAAGGGTTATAATTAGGGCGTTGATTTTCATCACGCGGTAAAGAATTATTAGAAAAGGGTTTATAAAAAGTATTATTTGAATTATAGTTAACCTGGTTATAATTAGGTTTCCTATCAGGTGTCTGATATATATCAGGCCACCTCTCGTCTTCGTCTAAAAGGTTAAAAATGTCTTCGATCGACGTTGGTCTACCGTTAAAAATTCTTCTCCCTATCTGGGGTTCAAATCCAGTAAGGATGGAATTGCTGTCTCCTCGAGCTGGGCTAATCGACCGGGTGCAAGCTTATCATCCGGCATAGCATTCCTCGCGTTATTCAACAGGGTTTGGACACGGATCGCAAAGTCGCGAGCATTTTCTTTGGAATTTTGGCGAACGCCATGTATTTTATTTCGGAGCTCTACGGGATTTATCTTCCGCTGATAAGTCGAAATCAAAAAGGTTTTTATCTCCTCATACGTCAGAAATTTTGAAATTTGAACCTTCTCATCTCCCGTGATGGCTAACTTTATGTGACGTATTAGTCGAGGTAATAATTCTGGTGGGCAACTTGAAATTGCCTCGTCGCAGTAAAACGTGAAATCATTCAGATCCCCTGTCTTGGGATCGAATGCGCATGGAATAAAACGGGTAAATTCTTCAATCGACATTGTAAAAGATGCGATTGAAGGTACAGATTCTGTTGAAATTGAAGGTAAAGGGTTGGGATTACTAGAAGTTAAAGAATTATTAATTGAAAGATCAAAGAATAAGGGTGTAGGGTGCGACAGACATCAAAGGACTCACAGTTTTTATGAAGTTCAAATGCTGGAAAAGCGGCAATCTCTCAGCTCACGCAGAATTAGACTGGTGAGACTCCAGACTCTGGACTGGGCAATACGTACGTGGATGTTCGTTTGGCTGGACGTCCAAAGCTCCGGTTCAAGGTCGTTGAACTCTTTTCTTCTGAAGATCCTGAATTTGTTCTCGTCGTCTCGAAAAGTCAAAAACAATTAACTAACTCTCGCCGTGTAGGTCCGTGATCAACGTGCGTGCGGCGGGCCGCTTGACGTATCCCGACGGAATCCTACCGGCTGCGCCAAAAATATCATGTTAGGAATGACATTATAATATAGGCGAGAGTGTAGGTTGTAAATGTTTTTATTTAGAAGTTAAATCGATACAAAATCGCTCGTGGACTGGTTGACGAAGTTAAGACGCGCGGACGGTCTTGACTCCGGACTCCTCCTGGACGGGGACGGTTCCTTGAAGAGGGAGAGGTCTTCCCATTCTGAAGTTCTTGATGGGACGAGAGAGATTCCTCCCTTTCTGAAGTTCTTGATGAGTAGAGAGAGATTCCTCCCTGGTTGGAATCCCAACGTGAAGTGAAGTGTAGAGGGAGAGTTCCTCCTGGCTTGGATTTCCAAGAAAGAGTGATGTACGCCGGCCGTGACCCTCCTTATATAGTCGTCGAGTCGCGTGCCGGACGCACTTGGTTGGTGGGGGAAAACCCTTCTGTGATTGGGTGTGGGAAGCTCGTATCTGATTGGTCCATTTTGCACGGGGATATGAATTGAAACGTGGCGCTTTGAAGTACGATTATAACAGTATATATTAAAATTACGTTTGCTGTAATGAAACTAGTTAATTTTATATTAAAACAATGTATTTTTATTCATTCTTTACAAAAACAATGTTTTCTTATTCATTTCTTACATATAATATTCATTTTGAGTGTACATTTTCCACACACATACTTATTACACTTATCACAAATATTATTAGACCTATTTTTTTTACAAAATCCTATTTGGCAAGATTTCCGTATATTGGAATTTATGGATGGTGAACTTGAACTAGTAGCAGGTATATCTTTGTGGTCATTTGCTAGTTCTTCAGCCAATTGAAAAATAATTTTTTTTCTAGATATATTTTCTCCAGTGACCTCTTTATACAAAATCCATGCATTGATGGCTGCTAAATCTAAAATTTCCGTAATACCGATGATGTAATACATATAGCACGTGCCTCGCTGCTCAAAATTAAGGCAAGCAGAGGAAGAACAATGGGTCCTTTCATAATCCATCAATTTGATGGGTTTCCGTAAAAATAGGTATATACCTATTTTTTACACCACATTTCCGCAAAATTAAAAGTCCGATAACAAAAAAGGATAGTGATATATTTGTATATCATTGTATCAATAATAACAACCTACGTTAATGCAGATTTTTTTTAGTTTTTTTGGATTTTTCAATTTAAAAAGTTAAATACGTCAAATTGACGGGTTTCGTAAATCTAGTGTTAATATTGCTTTTGATAAATATTGCGGTTCCGCCCCCAGCGCCTATCAACCTATCAGTTCGATATGTATTATAATTAGGAAAGTTCATTTTTAAATAGTTTTTTAAGTGCGTTTCGGAAACGAGTGCAATGTCAATATTCTGGTCAATTAAAAATTGATGAAATTCACCTTTCTTATCCCGAATTCCATTGGCATTCCAAGTTAAAATTTTTAAAAAACGATCGTAGTTTGAGTTATTATTAGTAGACATTTAAAGACCAGGTAAAAGATTAGCTGTTATGAAATCCATTTGAATTTGTATTTGTTTCTGCATTTCAAGAATTTTTTGTATGATATTATCTCGATTCTGAGAAGTCATTGGCGGTGCGCTTGGTAGGCTTGTGGAATTTACCATCAGTGGTTTATCGTTAGTTACAAGTATGGGCTTAGAGATATTATTACTATTATCAATATTGACACTTTCGGCATACGAAATCCCATTAGTGAAAGCTTTTGTAGATTTTAGGTTATTTGTTTTATTTCTATTCTGTTGTATAAGTTTTTTGTTATTAGGGTTTTTCATGCATCCTGCATAGCTGGCTGGGTGGTTACCTCCACAGTTTATTTATTTTATTTTTTTTTATTTTATTAATTTATTTAGCTTAATAGCTAATCTTTACATCTAACAAATTTAGTAAACATATATAAAAATATATAAAAAATACATAACAGAAAGAAAAAATATACAATAATAAAGACTTAATATTATAATATTTTATTTCTATATGTACGAAGGTGTTTTTTTATTCCATTTATAAAACCCGTTATATTTTTGCTGTTTCGGATTTCTCTTGGAAGACTATTATATAAATTAAAACCTCCGTACATAATTCCCCTAGCCGTACTCGTTTTCTTATACTTAATTATCTTTAAATTTTCTCTATTTCTAGTATTATATTTATGTACATCTTTATTTCTTATTAAATACTTATTAAAATAGTGTGGTAACATATTATTTTCTAACTTATATATAAATACTAAAACATTCATACTCAATATTTCTTGAACATTCAACCATTCTAATCTCTCAATCATACTTTTACAATTAGTTAATCTATTTTTATTTAAGATTACTCTCATTGCCCTATTTTGTAATTTTTGCAACATTTGTTTATCTAATTTATTCAACATATTTAATAGTGTTGCACAATAATTAAAATGGGGCAATATTATACTATTGTAAATTAATTTTTTTGTATTTATACTTAATATATTTCTTAATCTAGATAATAAACCTATTTTTCTACTAATTTTTTTTAATATGTAATTACAATGTTCTTTAAAGTTTAATTTTGTATCAACAATTACTCCTAAATATTTTATATTATCCACTATTTCTATATTAGAGTTATTTATTACTATTTTGGTACTATCATCTAACACATTTTTATAATTAATAAACATACATTTAGTTTTATTCTCATTTAATTTAAGTACATTATTCTTTAACCATATCTCTAACACACCTAATTCATCATTCAAATTACTCACAACTTCTTCAATGTTATCACCCATGCAATAGATCAATGTGTCATCCGCAAATAGATGAACTTTACATTTTCTTACGTTATTAACTATATCATTTATATATAAAACAAACAACAATGGTCCCAATTTAGACCCTTGTGGTACTCCATAATACACTAACCTCTCTTCAGAACATACATTATTTATCTTAACTTTTTGTTTTCTTTTATATAAGTAATTATTAAACCATCTCAAAACTATATCACTTATACCTATACTCTCCAATTTCTTCAACATTATTTCTCTGTCTATTGTTTCGAAGGCTCTCTTGAAATCCAAGAAAACTGCTCCAATGATTTTGTTTGTATCCTTAGCCAACAGCCAATCATTTATCACTACTTGTAATGCAGTTTCAGTGGAATGCTTTTCTCTGAATCCCGATTGTTGTTCACATATTATGTTTTGAGAAGTAATAAATTCCTTTAATTGTTTGATTACTACTTCTTCTATTATTTTTTCTATACACGGTAGCATGTTGATTGGTCTCATTTCTTCAACTTTTTTACTATTTTTTATTTTAGGTATAGGTACAATAGTAGCAATCTTTAAATTTTCAGGCATTTCTCCTAATGAGAGTGCTTTATTTATTAAATAATTTAATTTAGTTCCTATTATTTCCCATGTTTCTTTAATTATATTTATATCTAGTTCATCAGTACTAGTTCCTTTTTTAAATTTACATATTATGTTATGAATTTCATCTAATGATACTGATTTAAATTTACTAAATTTTACAATTAATGTTTTATTATTATATTGTACTAAATTACTAATCCTTGGTATTGAATTTACAATTTCTTCTATGCTCTCAATGTAATATGTATTCATCTTTTCTGCCATTATATAAGGATCTTGATATATATTTCCATTAATTTCCATTTTTATTATGTCGTTTTTCTGAGTTGGATTAATTAATTGTTTTATTGATTTCCACATCTTATTTGGATCATTTTGTATTTCATCTATCAATTTTTCATACCATTTCTTTTTAGCCATTCTTAATACTTTGACTGCCATATTTCTACATTGTGTGTATGTTTTCCATTTTTCATTAAAGACTTTATATTCTATTTGTTCTGTTTTTAATATTTGAAAAATTTTGTATGACTCATCTCTTTTCTTTATAGCATTTTTAACATCATCATTAAACCACGGTTTTGGGTTGTAACGATATTCCTTTTTAAAATTATATTGACTTTTTGTTTTACAATCTACTATATTCTTATAAATTTTGTTCCATATCCTATTAACATCCATATTATCTACATTCCAGTCACATTTTTGTAATTCTAATCTTAATTTATTAAAATTAATTTTTTTAATTATATCAATTTTTTTTGTTTTTTTAAACTTAAGTTCATTATGTTTTTCTATATAAATATATACAATTGAATGGTCAGTTATTCTTGGAGTTGATTTTACTTCACAATAAATTTTTTTGTTGTTGGTAAATACTAAATCTATTAATGTGCTCGATCTATTATTAGTCCTTGTATTTTCTTTGACACATTGTCTTAAACCAAATATATTTGATATTTTTTCTAATTTTGCTGTGTAAAAATCTTCACATTTGTTCCAATTAAAATTCCAATCTCCAATTAAAACAGTATCCAAAATTTGATCAAAACTCCATTCTGCAATATTATTTATAAATTCTATGAATATATTCGGATTACTATTTGGAGATCTGTATGCTATACATAATATTATGGGAATTTTTTCAATAAAAATCTTAACTGTGATAGACCAGTATGTCTTATCTTGATTATTTTTAAATATAGTATTGAATTTTATATCATTTCTAATATACAGTATAACACCTCCTGTATGTCTGGAATTAGAATCACATCTAATTATATTATAATTGCCAATATTTAGTTCAAATTCTTCAATGTCATTTGTGATATGGGTTTCAGTTAACCCTAAAAATATTGGATATTCCTTTTCAGTAATTAATTCTATTTCCTCTTTATGTTTTAAATAACCTTGTGCATTGATTAATATCCCAGTTACTGATTCTTGTTTCCCATATGAACTTGATTTTTTTAATTGCTATACTATATTATATTGTATTTTATTATAGTAATTTTGCTCGTATCTTTTATAAATTGAACAATTTCTATCCATGGAGTTGTGTTCCACATTCAAATTAAGATTTAGTAATTTATTTGCTCTACAGCAATTCACACAGTTTTCTTTTTTGTTGCATTGATTTATTAAATGTTCTTCCGAACCACATTTTATACAATTTTTTTTATTTTTACATTCACTGGCTTTGTGATTATAACCATAACAGTTATAACAACGGTATATGAATATGTCTTCATATACTTTACACCTATCCCATTCAATATTTAATTTGCCTACATCCATTATATTTTTAAATGTCGTAACATCTACTTCAATAATAGCATCATACTTATTAAATTTGTTTTTTTTAATATGTTTTACTTCTAAATAACATTTGTTTTCTTCTACACATGTGTTTTGTTTCATTATACACTTTTTTAGTTGATCATATTTTAATTCTTCAGAAATTCCAATTATTTTTATTTTTGGTTTCTTTAAATTTCCTACTTTTATATTATATTTATCTCCTAGTTTTTTTACTGCATCTGTCGTAATTTTCGATGCATCTTCTTTACTATCACATGTAATTATTATACCTCCTTTGCTTATTGGTCTTATATTTTGTATTCCAACTTCTAATTCTGTTGGTTTAATTAAACAGCGGGGTATCAATTTTTTTCCCAAATGGGCAGTCCAGTGATACGTGGTTCCCAGCGCTCTTGACGCATGCTGGAGTAGCTCTGCAATTTATAGCAGTGTTCAAAATTTTGGCAACGATGGCACTGTAGTACATTTTTTGGTTTATGCTGGGTTTCTACAGTTATTTTTTGATGCAGCAAACAGCCCAAGTTATAAATGTTGCGATTATGGTCGCTCTTTTTGACTAAGACCACGAACAAAAGCATGGGTTTTTTTGTTAATGGGTTAACTAGCTGAATGACGTTTTCTACATCGTAACCAAGATTGACTAACTCCTCTTTAATTTCCGAAGAGGAGTATTCTGCGTTGAGTCCTCGTATGACCACACGTAAGGGTTTGTCATCTGGAAGAGTATAGGTGTAAAAGGAGAAATCTCTACTTTCAAATAGTTTTGTAATTTTACGGAACTCGTCTACTGATGAAGGGAAAATTTTGGCACAGTCTGTGCGTTGTACGGAAGTAAATGATAGGCCGTTATTTAGTATTGTTTGTCTGGCAGCTTTAAAGTCAGATGGTTTATTTAAAATTATTGGAGGGGGTTTTGAGAAATTAGTTTGACTAGGGTCAGATGACTGAGTATTTACTGGTTGAACCATGGGTTCGAACAATGTTTCAGTTGGAGTGCTAGGTCGTGCTCTCTTTTTAACCGGATGACTCACGACTTTCGTAACTATAGGATGTGATGCAATCATTTTTGAGGTGGTTTCTATAGGTAAAGGCGCTGGCGCTGTCGCAGCCGTTAATGAAGCGATTTTAGTTTTTACTAAAGATTCTTCTTTGGTTTTATTATTGATGTTTTTTTTTGAGTTTTTTCCTATATTTTTGATTACATTTTCTAATTCTAGTCGCTTTCTCCGCTCCTCGAGGAGTTCGCAGCGTAATTTTTCTATTTCTAGCCTTAATTGGCTAACGACATCCATATCTAATATTTCCATGTTATCCTTGTAGCTATTAGCGGGAGACGGGTGCCGCGAACGTCCCATGGTTTGCACCGGAACTATTTGACACGACGCAATATTGGCTCACCACAGCACAGGTATACGCAACACTCGCGAGGCGTTATCGATAATTAGTCAGCTCAAATCGTACAAGCTGGTAGAATATTCGCATTCGCGGTTCAGCATTTGACGGCCGTTAGTCAACGGGGATTACCCCCCGACGAGTGGCCACTTTGCGCGACTGATAGAATGACTATCTCTGTCGGCGGTCAGAACGCAACTGTTGAAAAAATTCTATGGGCTTTTCAAAGTATTCAAAACGTCGAGTGTTAGGTTTACCAGGGATTATGAACTGAAGGTTCGTAGAACCCAAGGTTTTAGGTGGAGCATCGAACTTAGTGATACCGTTTAAGGTTACCTTGTCCTCTGCATCCAATGTGAACCCTTGGAAAGAAACATCATTGGGTTATGGAGAAGAAACAAATGAATATTGTTCGCAATATTTTTGTTGAACATGGGTTCTGACCCTTTTTTGTTCGATGGATCCCTCGGAAACGCAAATTTGTATTGTATGATTATTATTTTAGTACACTTCATGAGACTACAAAGTAGATTTAAACATAATTTTTTTCTATTAGTATAGAATTTTATGTGAACGAATTTCACTGTTTTTACAAATATCATTTCATAATATGTGGATCCAAGCGTTTTAAAAATATATATATAAATATATATATGTCTACGTATACATAATTTGAACTATAATATATGAATAATTTAAATTTTACTTACAATTTCACCTTTCTCCAATTTGTATCCGGTATTTTTTTTAAATGTAGTCACTTATCAATTATAATGTTTTTCATAATTTTAAAAACATGTCACAGTTATGTTTATTGTTATTAGCAAAACTTTTTAAAAACTACATACTTATCACAAAAAAACAGTCTAATATAGTTATCACACAAACAAAATCAATAGGTTTTTTTAGTGTGATACGCTTGAAAACAAGTATCCAGGTGTAGTGGTACTTCACAGTTTTTACACATATAATACGTATCCTTGCGAATCTTGTGGGAGTAGCAAACACGACACTTTTTTCTAACATTTTTATTGTTGCTCATAATTTTTATAGGTTCATGATTTTTTAAACTTCCCGGTAGTCTTCCTGGTGGGTCAAATCTGGGAGCTCGTTTCGAAGTTGTCGGTTGGCTTGTCGTTGATGTTGGTTGGCTTGTCGAGGCTATCGGTGTGCTTGTCATTGCGGTCAGTTCATTTTCCGAATCTGATTCGCGGGGAACTTCCTCCAACCATGACTTTGCTACGTTTAACATGAAACCATTGAATTTCATTTTTGATGTTGGGTTAATTTTTTGAAAAACTCGGAATGAATTAAATATACCACAATGTAGAAGATAGAAAAATACTTTTTTAGGCCACTTCAAAGTTTTTCTAAAGATCGGATTGTATGCAAGATATTGGTCTGCTAGATCAACGCCACTCATAAAATTGTTATAGTCCAATATACAATGTGGTTTCTGAATGGCACGTTGTGTGGTTCTGTCTATTTTACCACTATTTACTAATTTGGCGTTGTGAATCATTGAGATCATTTGAATATTCCTATTTTTTTTTTGGGGGTGCGTACGTCTTGTTGACGTAGCGGTTGACGGCTGATTGACGCTCACGCGCCGTCGCTCGCCTCCCCCTCTCGCCCCGCTACTGTACTCCCCTCCAGTGAACTAGCCGTGAGCAGTTCACGATTAAGGCGAACCCAAGACGAAATCCTGCAGGTGGCCGGGTATTCGTAGAGTCCTGGTCGGTCTTGATCACGTCGGGGTCACCAGTTTGGGGGTGCGTACGTCTTGTTGACGTAGCGGTTGACCGCTGATTGACGCTCACGCTCCGTCGCTCGCCTCCCCCTCTCTCGCCCCTCTCGCCCCGCTACATTTTGTATCTCCAAATCTGCAGCAGTATTTCTTCTTTTCTTTTGTGGCATGTAATCCTCGATTGGCTCTAATTGTTCCACAAATTCTAACTTTCTTAGCTAATAAAGTTGATGCCAATTTTACACTGTTATAAAAATTATCAGCATAAAGGTGATGCCATTTGTTTAAATATGGATCCATAACTTTTAAAATCGTATATTCTAAGTTAGTGCCCTTTCCTGCATATAAACTAAAATTGCATATATATCCGGTTTTTGATTCACAAACTAGTCTATTTAAAATTCCATATTTTATTATTTTGCTAGGATTATAAACTCTAAAACCAAGCCTCCCTCTCCATGGGATCATGCCTTCGTCCAACGACAAGTTCTGTTCTGGCTCGTATACACTTTTAAATTTATTTAAAAAATAATCTAAGACATCCTGTATTTTGATTAATTTGTTTGAATTTGGAGGTATGTTAGTGTTGTCCGAAAAATGTAAAAATGTAAAAAATTGTATGAATCTATCTCTGCTCATTGTTTTGTTAAAAATTGGTGTTTCAATCAATGGATTTTTAGACCAATAGCTGTATAATGAGTTTTTTCTTACAAGCCCCATTATAATTGTTAGCCCAAACACTTTTTTTAAATCATAAATTGTAATATCAACCCATTTCAGACCATGAGCAGGGTTTTTATATTTATGAGCATTTATTCTATGATAATTGTTGGTTTCGTGAACAATTTTCTGGAACAAATCATCGCCGATAAATAGTGATGTTATATCTGGAACACTTTCAGGGTTATTTGGGAATATTTTCACTCCGGCAACACCCTCAAAATTTTCGTTGTTTCTATCTGGGTCGAAATCCGACCAATCTAAAGCTATATCTCTTTCCTCTGCTTCTTCCTCCGTGGAGAATGGTGATGAAAGTACTTGCATTACTCGTAATCTACTACATTGTCTTATAATATCGGAACCACTATCACTTTCATTATTACTTATCTCAGATAAGGAATCTTCACACCTCTCTTCCAACAAATACTCTTCTTCCATTTAGGGATTTAAAAAAACAATTATTATTTATAAATTAGAAAGTACTTTTAGCGAAAACACACGTCCGAAGTATACAGAATCCGAAGAAACACTAAAGTTTTTGAAAAATAATACCATAACATTTCGATTGTAATGTTTACCATATGTGCCTAAATGTGTTAAAAAACTGGGAAGACGTCGATCCTTATTGAAAACAGTTATATATTGTCAAATAATAAACACATAACTTGGGGTCTGTCACCTTGTTTTATGAGCCAAGGAGCAAGATCAAGGGCAGCAATAGTACTAAAACATCTGGGCCACATGCTATATATGATTTTTTTTAGTTAAATGAACAGAAACGTTGATCCAAGATAGCTATAAAAAAAATCAAGGGTGGGGTGCACTTCTAACAAGCATGCCCAAAATACCAGGTGCACTTCTAACAAGCATGCCCAAAATACCGACAAAGAGGATATACACCTATAAATTATTTTTTGTCTGCTGTTCTGCCTTTCCCCCTGTGATCTACCATACATAAAATTTTACAGTATAACTGTAATTGACTGAACTTGAACGTGAATGTCGACCTATACATTGCAAATGCCCACGATAGTATCGTCTCTATGCACTTGCTCAACTATGAAGGACATTCAGTATTGAGATATCGACGTTACAAGATCGTAGACGGGACTAAATATTATACTCTAAAGAATTAGTTTCACGTGCGAATATGACCGACTATTTAAAAAAAAATCTGATTATTTTAGGGAGCGTAACCCTAGGGGTGGTTGACCTCGCGGCCAATGAGACTCCTGGTCGAATCCTATTAGAGTTTATTATTTATTTTATAATTACAAGTTGTTCATGGACGAATATGGCGTGACGTTTCTCGTGGGTGTCAGAGTTCGTGCAGTTGATGATGCTCAGGATGGCCTCAGCTGCATGCGACAGGTGCCAGGAGCGTCTGGTGGAGGCGCGTGGCTGGTTCCTCAGGAAGGCTCCGGTAGCTCGACTGCCGCAGATTCCGCTCTCTTGTCTCGTGCCTCAGCTCTCAGCCTCAGCTCTCAGCCTCAGCTCTCTCGCTTCACTCTCGTGGATTGTCCTTGGGCTCTTGCCAAGGTCTTGTGTACCAACTGCGGATCAACTCTGATCAACTGCCGTCTCCTCGTCGGAGTCCGGGCTTATATTACTTTAGGGGATGCACCCTTGCTGGCCAATCACGCTTGTGCGTCGATCTCCTAGCCAATCGCTGGAGTCGCTTCGTAGAATTCGAGAAATCGGATGTTGCATATTTGGTGGTGAGTTTTTGCTTGCTCCGACTTTCGAATTCTACGGAAAGGGTTTGCCGGTGTGAAGATTTATTGCATCCGCACCGTTTAGTCACAAAAGGGATACTCTTAACGACCCGTGTTGTGTGGTCAAAAGAAATCCCTCTTGTGCCATGATGTTTGTCTCATTGTTAATGGTGAACATTCTTGGTTACGGGCATTAACAATGAGACAATTGCCATTTTTTGTGCGTTACAATACATGGTGGTCGACAGTCGCCACATTATCAAAATAATTGAAATAAAAATAGTAAAATTTTTTTTTTTTTTTTTTATTCTTTTAATACGAGTTTTTGTATACGAGTCATCCGTAATCAATGTGTTAATGTCTGAATCAGTGTTTAAAGAAATTCTAGGAATAAAGTGAACGTTGCCCTTTTTTTCTCCGGTTATAATTTGAATTTGAATTAAATATGAAGTTAAATTTTTTACTACCATCCTCGTGCCATTGCAAAGGCCGTCATTTAAAGATAAATTTCTAAGTAAAATAATAATCGCTCCTATCTTGAGATTTAAAGCATGAGGAGGGAATCCATTAGGATGAATACTATTTAAATATTCTACTGGATAATTCGCTTGTTCGTCGAAATCTAAATCACCATTTTGATTAATTATACTATCTATCGAGTTATAGGTATACAATTGTCCCTGTAGTTTACCTAGTACTTCTTCATTATTAATTCGAGCTTGTTCATTTTTGGGACACAAAATTGTTCGATTACTAAACAGGGAAACATCTGAAACAGAATGTGTTTCTTTATATACGCTATTTACAACATTTTCACATATTGATTCATTAGGAATAAGCACGGATGACTCAGATTTTCCTTCCACCGGTGGAAGTTTACCGTCGCCCAAATCTAATAACCATTTGGCGAGTAATATCTCGCTTTCTTATGTTCTAATATTAGTTTTTAATTTAAAATTTTTGAAAAATGGCTAAAGTCTACTATTTTTAATACATAATGAAACTAAATGCCCTCTAGAGGCTCGTTTACAAACTGGAAGAATTTGCCTAAAATCCCCACCTAAAACAACAGTTTTACCACCAAAAATTAAATTATTCCCCATAATGTCCCTTATTGTACGATCAATCATATCTTACGCCGTTACCGGAACCATCGGTGCTTCATCCCATATAATGACATCTGTTTCTTTAATATTTTTTTTGTTTTGAATAGATAAATTACACGTAGAATCTGGAAAAAATTAAATGGTAAATTAAATGCGGTGTGGCATGTTACTCCACCAGGAAGCAACAATGCCGCTATACTTGTCCAAGCGACGGATAATGTTCTCTTACCTTTTCCTCTCAACGTGTGAATGAGAGTTTTATACAGGTAAGTTTTACCTGTTCCTCCAGGACCATCTATGAAAAAACAATTATTATTATTCAATACAGCACTCGTCATTATTGCATCAAATGCAAGTTGTTGTTCCGCATTCAAACTTTTCGCCATCTGTTCACCTAGAACTAATTCCATATTAATGTCAATCGTATTTAAGTCGACGTTGCCATTAGGTTCTGGCAAGCTCTGCATTCTACAAGAAGAATTTTCTTTCATTAGTAGATGCTGTAAATTAAGAAGACATAGATTAATTGCAGTCTCTTCCGGAACATCCTTAAAATCTTCAGACATTTGATTTTTAAAATCCTCCCACAGTTGCAGCGGATCTGCTGGAAAACAATGTATTAAAATTAGAACAAAAAGTTCACGTATAGCTTTTGGCATCATGTATGTCGCTGCCTCCGACATACAATGACGTCACTCCCTGTTGTCGTCGATGAATTTCAGTTCTCGCGCTGCATCCCTAAACGTAGGAAACACAATTTCATCTACCGTTCTCAACGATTCAAATGAAGTTGCACCAGTTACGTGTAATAGTATTAAACGTAAGTGATACAATTCAGTATTTCGAGGAGAAATCTAAGTTATATGTCCTATAACTTTATCGCTCCTTTCTGCCTCCTTGTCCACCTTTTGTTCCTATTGAAAACGTAATAATTAGGAATATCTTGATACTTGACGGTTCGGGTCGCGCTGTCCCCCACATTCAACTGGAACCATTCAGTTAACGTATTATCATTTGTGTGCGATTCTTCTTCTTGACCCTCTCTGAAAGAGATGGGTTGACCATTCGGCAAATGAGAAGAAAAATATGATGAGATTGGTCATAAATTGGATTTTCCAATATTCTCCATGCCGCTTCGGAGCCACCTACGTATCGACAATTGAGGTATTCCTTAATCGAATCATACACTATAAATTCATTATTTATATGACTTTGTACATTTTGTCGCATTTCAATTCGGGCACAGTCAAAACCTTTCGATATATATTTATGAATATACCTTTCGAAATATATTTATGAATATACTTAATACTTAAAACCGATTAAAAAATTTCGATATTGATGTGAGCAATATATGTTTTACTAAGGTATGGATTATAGGGAACGACAAATCGATTATCGATACGTTTTCCCCTAACGACATGGCTTTCTGCGCTGTTGTTTCGCCTCTAGTATACTGGAAAACCTGAAAAATTATTGTCAGTGTCTGTGCAAAATAATTTTGGAAAATTCTTTTTACATTTTCCATCTACCATGCATATTGACTTTTGATTTAATATTCCGCACGGACCGTGAATGTTATTTTTTAAAATAACATTATATAAATTAATATCATTAGGTAATTCTGCACATTATCAATATCAGTCATTGTACGAAATTTGTCTTCCTCGCAGAGTGAAAACACCGTGTAAATGGGGAAGGCCCTCTCTTTTGTTCTTCGACGACATAAACCCATGCAGACACTTTTCCAAAAATATGCTTTTCGGTTACGACTTTGATAAATTCATCAACATCCAATTGAAACACTCAGGCAATTAAATCGGGCCGATCGCTAGCATTTTGATTTAAAAAAAAAGTCGCCCGGCAAGCGGTTAAAAGCTAATTCATTTTGTACTTCCGGCCATTTGGGGTTACACGTAAAAGTGATGAATAAATCAGCACATCTGAATTTTCTCACCATTGCCATCGAATCCTGGTACAACTTATTCATGTGACGCGGTCCACCTGTAAAAGTCGAAGGAAGAATAATAACATAACTTACCCGAGCGCCTCTTTCCTCCGCCGTATTCCTGACATAATCGTGTATAGTTCGTCCAAGATGTTAACGCTCGTCGACACAGTATTGGCGAGAGAGATATTATGGTGACCATGTAAAATTACACGTTCGATTTATTTTTTAATTTTATTTGTTGAGGAAAATGTAAAATAACACTTGCTTACTTATTTCGCTTATTTATATACATATTTAACTCAAAAACATGACAGCACTCTTCAGGTTGAATATCTGTTTAATAAAATATTTAATAAAAATACCAATATAATATTACAGGAATTGTTTAATTGATTACAAAATTGAAACATATCAATTAAAATCAATTAAAACATATCAATAATTTATATTCTTCATTTAAAGTTATGTTTTTACTACCTACGTATTGTATTAAAATACCCCAAATATTTTCAATTGGATTGAGTTCCAGATGATATGGTGGTAATCTCAAACATGTATGGCCATGCTCCTCAGATTTTGTATTGTTTCATTCTATCTTTGTTCTTTAATATCAAGTCGTACAATTCTCTTTTTAGGGAATTTGGCTTGACTTGTATGTTTTTTTTTCTCCAGCCATTCCTCCATACATTTCTTTCTGGAATAACTATTCGGCGGTTTGTCAATAAGTACATTGTGGTATGGAGCATTGTCAATTACAATTGCGGAACGAGGTTGTAAGTATGGAATCAGCTGAGTTTTTAACCACTTCTCATAATTGTCGTAATTCATGTCCGAATGATAATCACCAGTTTTCCGTCCAGATTGATACATCAAAAAGCAATTTGGCACAAATGCATTCTTACCACCAGCATGTAAAATAATAAATCGCGATCCTTTAGAAATTGCTGACTTGAAACCATTATTTGTTCCATCTGACCATGATAGTGATGATGCGTGTGTTGTGAGGATGTATGTTTTGTCAGTGTAAATAATCGGCCTATCTTCAGTGCGATATCTACGAATTTCTCTTAAAAATTTAATTCCCTTCATAGCGATATCGTGTTTTTCTTGAAGGACACGTCGATTATTTTTAAGTTTTTTTATCTAAATCCTATATTTTGAATTAATTTGTTTAGCGTACTTTTTCCGCCGTTGAAATTTGTTTTCTCTTTGATTATAGGAAGCAATTTCTTTACCGTCGGGAGCTCTTTACGTTGTAAATGGAAGTCCTAAATAGTGTTTCGTATTACTGTTTTATCGAAGTCGTCTACATTCTGTTTTGATTTTGTTCTTGATTTCTTTTTCTTTGGAGAATTAAGCATTCCCTCTATTTTTTTGTATTGTTGTATTCCGTAATAATTCATCTGATTGTTGAAAACGGATAACCAGTCAACTTGGATACCTAAAAATGCAGCAATATTTAGAATATATTTTTTAGAATACATATATTTTTTAATTACTTGTTTTTGAACAGGTATCGTTAAAGAGCCATTATTATATTATTCTGTTAAAGTCAAATATACCTTGATTATAACTTGTTTAGTTTGACAATGTATTGGTTTCGATCTTGATTAATTCATTTTTAGCGTCTTAGGATTAATAGCAGGAATAGATCTGTCCGAACTTCACCACACTAGCAAACTGTCTGAGCACGGACATCGGTCAAATGCGACTCGAGCTTCTTCCTCTTCCATGGCTTCATGGAGATGCTTATATTGCATCGCAAATAGATTTATCCGGCGAATGACAATATCGATCGTTTTCATTATTTGTTCTTGACAATCCACATTTGATGGATGGTTCATGCGCATTCTCACTGCTTCATTTGTGTCATAAGTATATAGCTGTGCATATAGTGGCGACTCACCTTCGACGTGTAAACTCTTGGAAGTGGTATGGTAAACTTCTCCTGAAATTTTTAGACAATATGGACCAGTACCTGAGATTTGTGCAACGTTCGCACCAAATGAGGCGAAGGCATTGGTGCTGTTGTACTTGCCGTATAAATTCTCTGAAATTCATAGAAATGTTATTATTACCTGTTGATAAGTCGCGAAATTCGTCTGGATAAGTCGACGGTGCATATAAAATCTTTCCACCGTGACAGCAACTGTGAAAAAGTTTTTTCTTTTCTATTGTGCACTCTTTGTCCATCATACCTAAATTGTGCGTGTTCGGACATACAAAATTATTCGAATTAGCTACGGCACATTTATAAAAAGTGTTTCTTCGCTGTCTTCGTTCGCTTGTCTCAGCGATCTGTTGTGTACACAAATTAGATAATCTTCGTCTGGAATTCTGGCTTTCCTGTTGTTCTGTGGACAAATTAGTTATTCTTCGTCCGGAGTTCTGGTTTTCTAATTGATCTGCGGATAAATTAGTCGTTCTTCGTCTGGAATTCTGACTTTGTTGTTGCTCTGTGGACAAATTAGTTATTCTTCGTCTGGAATTCTGGCTTTGTTGTTGCTCTGTGGACAAATTAGTTAATCGTCTTCTCGAATTTTCATTTTGTTGCTGTTCTGAGGACAAATTTCCTATTCGTCGTCTGGAATTTCGGCGATTGCGTTGTTCTTGCGTTAAATTCACGATTCTTTCACTGGTTCTTTGATCATCTAGATGTTCACCCTCCACCTGATAATCTATTTGTGTACTTATATCTATAGGATTTATATTATAGGTTTCCATCATGCATTGGAAAAATGTAACTTAAAAAACTTAAATTATTTGAGACGATTATCTAAAGAATAATTATATATGGCTAAGAAACCTCGATTGTACTTTTGTCGATCGCAGAAACGTTATAATTCAAGAAATGCAATACAATCGAACCGACGCCAACGAAAAGTCCAATCAAAGTTAACCGTTAAATGTGTTGCCACTATAAAAAAATCATATGTAGCATAATGCATTTTTTTTGCATGCAAAATTTCTCTTCTATAGAGTGTGTTTTATTTAATTTAATACACAGTGGGGTATCGATTTTTTTTCCAAATGGGCAGTCCAGTGATATGTGATTCCCAGCGCACTTGACACATGCTGGAGTAGCTTGCAATTTATTGCAGAATGTCCAAAATTTTGGCAACGATGACACTGTAGTACCTTTTTAGGTTTATATTGGGTTTCTACTGTTATGTTTTGGTGAAGCAAACAACTAACAACAGCAACAAACAACAACAACAACAGCAAAAGTTATAAATATTACGATTATGGTCGCTCTATTTAACTAGGACCACGTGCGATATCTGACGGGTGCCGAGAGAGGAGATTTGGTGAGGTTCAACGCCATCAGGATAGGGTTGTGATCCGAGGAGAGTTCGGAGAGATTCGTGAGGGCGTATCCTCCGTAGAAATCCTTAAAGAGCGCAATGTCTAGCACGTCCTCGTATCCCGGGATCATGTTATGGAAGAACGTCGGCGTGTTCGGCGCGTCCACATGAAGTGAGTATGGGCTGTTTTCCGCGTAGGCGAGAAGCTAGAGTCCGTTGCGGTTTGCGACATTTGAGTTCCATCGCGGGTGTTTCGCGTTGAAGTCGCCAGCGATGATAGTCGATAATGTAGACCCTAAAAGAGAATTTAAATCTGTGGTCAGTAGTAATCTATTTGGTGGATTATAGATCGATACTATCCTGATTTTTTCTCCGTCGGACAGCTCCACGGCCAGGGTGGTGGCTTCCGCATGTTTCAGGGCCGGCGTTGGCTCTCTGTGGTGTTTCAGGTGGCTTTTTATATAGATAGCGGTTCCCCCGCCTACCCTGTCATTCCTGTCGTCTCGGTAGAGGGTGTAGCCTGGGATGTTGACTCGGTTACCGGCTCGCAAGTGCGTCTCGTTCACCAGAACCGCGTCTAGCCCATGGTGTCTCGCAAAAAGTTCGAGATCGTGACGTTTGTTTTGTAGCCCGTTCGCATTACAAAAAACTAGCCGGAACTGCTGGGCGGCGTTAATGGTGGTGTGAGCCATTCTATTTTTGAAGCGCCAGCATTAGCTGGCTAACCAGCTGGAGCACCTCAGGAGAGAGGCTCGTCTCCTTCACCGCAACCACTGCTGGAGGGGAGGTCCGCTGGGCAGCGGTGGGGGCGCGGAGTCTGCTGCTCGGAGTGCGTGCTTTTAGTCGCCTTGGCGTATGAGGCCGCGCCTGGGGCCCTTGCGCAGCGGCGGTAATTTGCGGGGTGATTTCCCCCGCAGTTAACGCACTTTGCCGGCAGATCTGGTGACTTCGTGCACTCCTTAGTCAGGTGACTTCCGGCGCACTTGACGCAAGACGGGGCTATGTTGCACAACCTCGCTCCATGTCCATAATTTTGGCATCTATAACATTGGGAGATGTGGCCCCGCGTCTTCTTTAGTTCCTCTGCTTTGACCTGAAGACCAAACAGGGTCTTTATCTGAAACAGAGATTTGGATTTTTGATTATTTCGTTCGAGTTGAACGAGGATTAGCGGGATCTCCTTCCCACGGGACTTCATCCTGTGAGCGGAGACCACTGGGTAGTCCTTTCGAAGCTCTTCAATGATGTCCGGGCATTCTATTCCCGTCGAGACGCCACGGATCACTATCTTCAGTGGCTTCTCCTCGTGCAGTGGGTATGTAAAATACTCCTCGGATCTGCTGCTGAGGAGCTTCGTGATCGTCCTATAGTGGTCGGAAGTCGTCAATTGGAGTTTGATCCCGTCTTTGGTCTGCCTGGCGGCAGTGACTGGGATGGCCATCCTCCTCAGGTCGGCTATCAGCCTCATGTAGCCGGCGCCTCCGCGGATGAATATCGGTGGAATTTTCGTGGACATCGTGGGGGGTGTCGTCGTCGTAATCGTGGTGCCCTCCGCGTCGATCGGCTCCGGTTTCTCGGCACTTTTGTTTCTCGGGCGTTTCACTACAGTGACGAACCCGTCTTCGTCCGAGGCGGGAGTCGTCTGCGGGGGCGGTGACCCCTCCTGGAGTATTTCCGGTTCAGGTGCGGCCGATACGGACGGAGGCGACTGCTCCACGTCCATGTCGTCGGACTCTTCGTCGGTCGGTATTTTTTTGAAGGCCTTTCGCCGCTTACGGCGTGGCTTCGGAGACTCCGAATCAGTGGGCTCTCGGCCTTTTTCCTTGTCGGCTAGAGCAGCCGTCAGTTGTTCGATTTCGGCCGACTGCTTGGTGATAGTTATCTCCATTAACTTGACGTAGGAGATGAGGCCTTCCAGGGTGGTTGGGTGCGTGGTTCGTGAGCGCGTGTCCCGGAGTTCAGCGAGGACTTCGCGGAGATCGAGAGACTCCGAGTTTTGCGAGCGTGAGCGCGAACGCGAGCGGGTGGCGGTGGAGGCGGAGGCAGCGCCTCTGGCGGTAGTGGTGGCGGCGGGTTGTCGTGATTTTGCACTCGCGACGCGGGAGGCGGCGATGGGATCGGCCATCTTGACCGATGCGGCGCGCGCACTCTCACTCACTTGCACTTGTCACAACACGTGCGATTTCGTTCGACCGGGAGCGGGCGGGCGTGGAGACGTCCGCTCGGCTCTACGGGCGACCGTCTTCCGATGGTCTAGTGAGCCTTTTGGTACCGCCTTATAATCTCGGTCGGGTGCGCCAACAGTATCCCCACTCCGCGCGTTGCTTGCGGTGGCGGGGGTGCGGTGTGGTTGTACGACGCCGCTTAGTTCGGATGCACGGCTCAGCGGGACAATCACTTTCACTTATGCTGCGTCACGGACGGTCGTCTCGGGGTCCCCATAGTACACCCCCTCTTAGCAATTTACAGTTGCGAAATTTAACCAAGAGGAGAAGCTGAGGCTCGTTCCGACTGATGTGGTCTCGTGCGCAGCGTGGGTCGGCGCAGATGGAAGCCGAACCAGTTGGTTGATGATTGTGTGGACGTATGTACAGCGAACTGTACAAAGCGGCCCTTGCGAAACTCTCAGCTAACGGAAAAGTAGGGGTCCGGGGTCCGTTTGTCACTTGCGCATGACATTTTCCTCCGTGTGCATACTTCTACCTTAAAATATAAAGAAAAATATTATTACTGCAATTTAAAATATATATTTCAAGATACTGCCTGCGTCGTTATCTGTATTTGTGTAGAGCTCGTCTGTCGTTTTGTTGAAGCTGTTGCTGGATGATCAGTCTTCCAAGCGGTTTGGGAATTTCACTCTTCTTCCGCATCTTGTCTGTTTGATTACGCGTTCAGGTGGCTTCTCGTTCCGTGGGGTAGATTCCGCTGGTAATTCTTGAATAGGCGCCGTATCTTGATCCGTTGTCTGGATGTACGCCGGTTTCAAACGGTCGATTGAAACGGTTTTCGGTTTGCCTCGAATATTCACTGTTACGCATTTGTCCGTTCTGCTAATAACAGCGAATGGTCCGTCGTATGGTGGCTGTAGTGAGCTTCGTTCTGCGTCATGCCTCACGTGAGAGGTCGTGTGCAGTTCCTTGAAAACGAAGGTAGGACATGGTCCATGCTGCTTGGGCGGTGTCAGTGTTAATTCGGCCATCCGTTGTCATAGTCTTTCGGCATATTCAGCAGTCGGTGACGTGTAATTACGCGTATGTGGAGCCAAAAATTCTCCCGGTAATCGGAGAGGTTGTCCGAATACTAATTCTGCTGAGGTCGCTTTTATATCCTCTCGCCAAGCTGCGCAGATTCCCATCAAAACTGCGGGTAACGACTCAGTCCAATGCTCGTCTTGATGGCACATGAGGGCGGCTTTTAGTTGTCTGTGGAGCTGTTCGACCATCCCATTTGCCGCGGGATGATACGCTGTCGTCCTAATGTGTGTAGATCCGGTTGAGCGGGTCAATTCTTTAAACAGGGCGCTTTCGAATTGCCGGCCTTGATCGGTGGTTATGCGGAGAGGTGTTCCATAGCGGGAAATCCATCCGCTGAAAAGCTCTTTTGCAACGGTTTCAGCAGTGATGTCTTCGATAGGAAAAGCTTCGGGCCAGCGGGTGAATCTGTCGATGCACGTTAGCATGTACTTTTTTCCTTCAGATTGTGGAAGAGGACCGACGAGGTTAATATGGATGTGTTCGAACCGTCCCTCCGGGGACGGGAAACTGCCAATCGGAGTGGAAACATGGTGAGAAATTTTCGATCGCTGGCATTGTTCACACTCTCTAGCCCATCGTTTGCAATCGGTGCGCATACAGGGCCAGAAAAATTTCTCTGCGACGAGTTTGGTTGTCGGTCGTCCTCCAGGATGCGATAAATTGTGGCACAATTCGAAAGCTTGTCTTCTAAATTGGAGCGGTAGATATGGTCGCTCGTTGCCGGTAGAGCTATTGCACAAAATTGTCGCATCGGATCCAGGAATGTTGACGGTCCGCAAATTGGTGTATTTCTCAATTTCCGGATCTGCTGATTGTTGGCGCGACAGATCTTCATAATTTAAAGACTGCACTACTATTTTTTCTGCTTCCTTACACAGTTCGTCCACGTTCGCTCCCGTCAGTTCAGCGAGACATTGACGGCTTACCTCGCTCATCCCCGATATTGTAGTGAGATGATTGATGAGTCAAGAATTGCTTGACAGCAGATTCGTTGATAATTGAACCATCTGTTCGTGCCTTATAATCAACTAGAGTTGTGTTTTTCGGGTTGGTGAGTTTCTCGATGATCCCTGCGGTCACAATTAAATCAGCATAATCAACTGCTTTAAAGCATTGCTTATTCGGAGAGATGAGATGAAGATATATTAAATCGTCTGAAGGAATATTCATCTTTTCCAAATCTTCTAACAATTTCCTCTTTTCTTTGCTGTACTTGACCAATTGGTTAGGCAAAGGAGCCAAAGTCATCACCGCTCCTCCTTGTACAATAACCCGCTGGATAAGGGAGTATGTTGTCATCTCAGTGAGAGAGACTAACATCCGGACATGACTCAGTATAGCTAGGGATTTTGTATCTTGGTAAGTACCATTAATCAGTTTGTATACAACTAGTCTGAGTAGAGAACGCTCGCTTGCAACTTCATTGACCAGGTTCCCGCCTTCAATAAGGTTTAGTTGAACAGATGGGTCCGCCATCAAATTCATTGTTGAGAGGAAGGCAGAGTACCGTCTCTGGATCCACGATCGGAAGTCTTTTTTAGTCACGACAGCCTTGCAAAGGGTAAAAGCACCAAAGACTGCATGAAAAGCCACCATAGATGATGAAATTTCGCGAGACGAGGTTTTTGATTCCAAATAAAGATGCCGAAAGACATCATCCACTATTATTGAATCATCCATCACAGTATCCCCACTCCGCGCGTTGCTTGCGGTGGCGGGGGTGCGGTGTGGTTGTACGACGCCGTTTAGTTCGGATGCACGGCTCAGCGGGACAATCACTTTCACTTATACTGCGTCACGGACGGTCGTCTCGGGGTCCCCATAGGACCTTCGTTCATCGCGACCCTGATGCCGCTTGTGATGAAGAAGTCCTCCATTTGTCTATTGATGACCGAGTTCTTGTTGTATCTATTTTCGTCTGGATCACCCCAGATTGTCGAGTGGGCGTTGAAGTCGCCCCCTATTACAACGTTCTTTCCCCTAAGGGCGTTTAGAGCTGTCGTAAGGCCGTCTATGTGGTTTCCGATGTAGTCCCCGAATCGAAAGTATGCCGAAATTGCATACAGATCGACTCCCTCCGTCGAAAGATGGACGACTGTGCGGCACTCGTTCGACAGTTGTGTCATAAGAGTGACCCGCAGCGCCAGATCGAGGACGGGTAGGCAGCGATTTATTTCGCGGTTTTTACGCCTTTGCGGCGACGATTTCCTCCGGGCTTGCTGGGGTGGGCGGATCACATCTGATACCCGCTTCTTCTTTTTCGCTGTGGCCCCCTTTTTGGGGGCCGGGGTGGTGCTCATGTTGCGGCCTTACCGCTTTATTTTGCCCTCTGGCGGTGATCTATGGTTGCGGGTAGTGAGCTCGAAGCTGATTTATCGATGGTCGCTGTGTGAGTATATTTCTCTAGCACTTGCCAGCCTCGGATCATGCCCGCTGTCGATTCGTCAGCAAAGGTCACATCGATGACCGATCCTGTGCTGCCCCGGGCGAAGCTTCTTCCTACATTAGCCACGTGTAGGTGGAGGTTCGAGGCCATCTCACAAAACAGGTTTCCTCTTCGGTCAGTCACCGTAGAGCCCCATTCAGCGGCTTTGGCGTTGAAGTCGCCAGCGATGATGACCGGCGCAGTCGACGATCGGACGCTCTCCTTGAGGTCAGCGAGGCTGCGGGCGAAGTCGTTAATTGATGTTCTATTGATAATATGGAGAGATTTCTCAACCGTAAACTGTGCATAGAAGATCTTAAGTAACTCTTTAATTAATTTTAATTTTGAGAAACTTCTCTCACAGATTACAGCCACACTTACAGCAATTGTCTGGAAAATTCGTAATAGAATGAACAATATATGGAACAGAATTTCCAAGATTGTATTTTTGAATAAACTAGAAGTTCAAGGGGGCTTCCTTTAATGTGTTTGTTTTGTCTCGCATAGTTGCAGCAGCGACGAAACTTATTAATATTTTTCTTTCAACAAAGAACTCTTAGTTATTAATGTCGTCATGATCATAATTTATCTGACAATTGTAATCTTCATTTAATTTTATTTTTTAGACGGAGCAAGAAATCCATATTTTTCAGTAAGAACATGAAGCTGTTGAAATCTCGTATTTATTTCTTGAATCACACTATCTAGAGAAAAAAACATTTGCAACGCACCAAGTAGTACGCCAACTACTGATCTGGTGCATGTGTTTTACTCTTCGCCAGTCAGATCTTCCAAAGAATTGAAAATATTAGAGAATTTTTTTTTATGACACAGCTTTAGCCCTTGGACTCCATCGAGTTTCTACTACGCGTTTGAGGCTTAGGGAAATCGCCAATGTCAGAATGTCCCATTGATGAGTGGAGGACAAAAAAATACGTAAAGGTGGTCTAAAATTCCAAAAAAATTTACAGAATTGATAGCCACTGAAGCTGCGTGTAGACCGGACAAATTCAGGGTATGTTTAGTACATGCAACAAACTCTGCTTTTCTATTGTATTAATTTCTTTTATACGTTTTTGAACATTGATGGCTGGAAAATTTTAATAAATCATAATTTTCGAGGCGTGCTACCTAGTGGCATAGGTTGCCGGGCACTGTCCTAGACCCTCGAGACCAGTGATTCCCAACATATTTTAAGTAACGACACTCAAAAACAAAATATGAAAATTTCTAGGCACCATGTTCTTATATAATTTAATAATGCATTTTTACATAACAAACATTTCATTGTGAAGTTGTGAAAAGCAAAACAATAATGTATATATTACATACTCATAAATTGATGCACGAGTATGTAATATATATGCATTTATTCAAAGATATGTACATTAATATTTATCGCCACCTTGGCTTACGGTGCGAATGTATATGGCCACGCTACCTTTTTCGGCTAAGTTATTTTTAATATTTAATTATTTAAATTACTCAAATTATTTAAATTATTTTTATGTTTGGCTTATTTGTTTAATTGTTCAAATATTTGTTATTATTTAATTGTTTCAAATGTCTCCGGTCGGCCGGGGCGGAAATTGGGGCCGCTAGGGCGGATTCGGTGTGTGTCCTCCGAGCTGTCAAAGTGACAGCTGTTGGATTGGCAGCGGCGGCTCGGGCTGCGCTGGAGCCTTTAATTTATTAATTAATGTCTGTCGCTGCTTTATTTGTTCTGAAGCAATTCTTTGTTGTTTTTGTGCGTACTGTGGCGCGCCTTCGGTCGGCCAGGGCTGAGAACTGGGGCCGCTAGGGCGTTATTAAAACGCGCCCTCCCGGCTGTCAAAATGACAGCGGCGGCTCGGGCCGCGCTGGTGCCTTTGTTTACTTTCTGAAAGTTGTTGCTGCGGGCTAATTATCGTCTATCTCGCGGTTTTTATTATTGTGAATCGGTACTCGGGATTCCGAGCTGGGGCCCGGAGCTAGGGCTGCTGGGGCCGGCCTTTGTTTATGTTTTTCGATATGTATTTACGGGCTTATTGTTAACCGGTTCGAGGCTTTTATTATATCAGTGTGGTCGTCAGATCTTTGCGCGTCCTTTAGTGCGCCTCCGGTAGGCCGGGGCTGAGAATTGGGGCCGCTAGAGCGCTCCCAAGACGCGTTCTCCGAGCTGTCAAAATGGCGCTCGCGCGGCCACGCGGGGGCCGTTAAAAAAATGCGAATCGCGATATCTCCACTTATCTTTTGTAGATTCTCTTGCTGAAGGTCTATATCTCTTCGTCTCCGACTCCGGAAGGTCCTCGTCGAAACTCAGCACGATCGGAGCAGAAATGCCGCCTCAGGAGTCGAAACACGCAGAGCGTCCGTTGAACACGTCCGCACGGCTCGACGTTCAGAGCACGACCTTTGATAGGTAGTCGGCAATATGTTTAAGATATGTTTTTATTGAGAATAATAAGCATAAAAAAATAATAAAATCACATTTTGTATAGGTATGTAGTGTTGATTAACATTTATTTTGTAATTTGATTTACGATTTCTTCATAAATTATTCCCGACTCTTGTATATCCATTGGAGAGGTTGGTTCCTGTGGAATAGATAAATTTATTGGTAATACTGATGATGGAGCTCTGACTTCACTTTCAAAAACAATGAATTCTTCGGATGTAGTAAGTGGGCGAAATTTTCTGTTGTCAAGGCGTATGTCAGTGATTGAACTGAATTTATAGCGAATTCTTTCAATTCTGCATCAGAAAATATATTCGCCATTTGCACTTTTATCTTTGCCTGAGTTATTAGAGAAACTTTTAAGAAGTTTTATCAGTGAAACGGTGATTCAGTGTAACGGGCGTTTCAGTCGCGCTGGAGCTTCTCTCTTAGATATGTCTTCGCGTAGGTGAGTGGAGAGCGTGTGTATGATTTGCGAATGTTGTGCGTCTCCGCTGTCTTCTTGGTGATTGCATCGGCCCTGTCATTTCTGGCGTTGTTCGCGTGTCCCGGGGTCCAGAAGAGCTTGATGTTCGTGTTTCACATCCTCAGGGACCGCACGAGAGCCAGCGTCTCTACGACGGGTTCATGGAGTGGACATTCTTCAGGGAGCGTAGCGCGCTCTGGGAGTTGGTCAGGACGTGTACTGTTGTCGGGGAGTGGATAGCCGACACCCATTCTAACGCCGCTTTGATAGCTAGTTTTTCTGTCTGGTTGATGGAGCAGTTGTCGTCGAGACAGAGCTTCCGTTCCCTGATGGTGGTTCCATCTCTGTTGACTTGCTAGGTGTGTTGGGCGTAGCAGTCGTATTCACATTTTAAGTTGAAACTTGGACGAGGTTCTCTCGTTTCAGTGTCTCACCTGAAGTCGGACTGGAAATCGAACTTGCCGTCCGGATTGTGTCTGCGTAGCTTGTTGATGTGAGCTTCTTGTGGTGGAGTGTTTTCCGTAATGACGATGGGGACAGGCGACGTCTCTTGATCCGTTGTCTGGATGTATGCGGGTCTTATGCAATCAATTGAGAAGGTTTTCTACTTGCCCCGAATATCAATTATTGCGCTTTTCTCACCCTTGCTAATTAACGCAAAAGGTTCGTCGTAAGGTGGCTGTTGCGTGTAGGGATACGCGTGCTGGTTAGTTCTTAGGTCTGAATCCAAAAACACGTGTGCTTGTATAAAAGCTTTATTGAGCTTGGCGTGGTCCGATCGCTTCGTAACGACAATCGGAGCCGACTGTTGTCAAATTCGGGGGCATTCCCGAACGCTGTATGACGACGTTCGCGAACGCATACAACAGGCGAAACGGGCGTCAACAGGGGCTGAAGAGGGCCTCGTAGTTAACGCTAAATTACAATGAACACGAAGAAAAGATGAATGTTAGTGGCACAGCATAAAAATCGTAAAAGATTTGATGTTAGTAACACATATACATGACATACATTTGGATTGTTTGTACTAGATTATTACACAATACAAACTGCAAGCATTTGTTCATTTTTAGACAATAATAATTTAAATGTAAATTAAAAACAGACATAAAATACTATAAATAGATAAAAGGCTTAATACCCAACTAAATTAGCAAACACAAAATAAAATGTTTGATACATGGCTAAATTATAATTATTTGGTTTGCTACATGGCTAAATTATAATTATTTGATACATACAAGAAACATGATACACATTTTAAATTATCATCAATGAAACATAAAATAGCTTGCACTGCACTAGTCTTTATTTGGCATGACACACACCTTAGTTATTGACCTTTTTATTGTGCCATTTTTTGTTTTGATTGTAACTACACGAATTAGTCCATCAGCCCCTGGGTGAGTTGCTTCAATGCGGCCGATCACCCATTGCAATGGTGGTAAATTGTCCTCCTTGACAACCACCATTTCGCCGATGGTAGGTTTCCAGTCCACTGCTCTTACTTAATTTGGACCATCTTATCCAAAATCCTGCACTAGGTCCTGCAACCGATGGTATAAGTTTGTTCGTTTGACGTCTCATTTGGTTCGATTATAATGCAAAATAATTTCTGGCCTTTTCCTCGCATTTGGTTCTACTCTTGTATCGTGTTGACAAGAGTGTGACTGATGGGTTTTTTTCAGAACGTATGAAACCAATGTGATATTGTGCAAATTGAATAAATAATTCTGACTGGAATGCAAAAATTCTTGCAGTATTTCACATTTATTTTTTCCAATTGTTTGTTTTCCAGAAGTCTTTTAGCGAGGGGCACTGACGTAAAAAAGTTGTCAGTAGTGACACCACGTCCAGTCCCATTATAAAATCAGTCGCTAACCTTTTCACCTTGGTTTCTTTCTTGTACCTGTTGATTTCCCGTGTATGGTTGTGGATTTAAAATATATGATGTCTCTACATCAGCTGCAGCCCATATTTTTATTCCATATCTACCCGGCTTACATTTGATAAAACGCTAAATGGGTACCTCCCTCGATACTTAATGAGTCCTTCGTCAACCGTGATATGCGATCCTGGTAAGTAATTATTCAAACAGGTTGGTTTAAATTTATTGAATATCGAGCGTAGTGGTTCAAACTTATCTTGCGATTGTTGAGATCGTAATTGTCTGGAGTTTCTGTTATCAAAGCGAATTTTACTATATAAATATACGAATCTGTCCATTGAAATGACAATAGAAAAAAAGAATTACTTAAAAAGTTGGTTAGATGTCTATATTTACTTTGGTGATAAACTACGGCCATTGCATATTCCAGATGCTAGCATTACGCTGATGAATGCGGTATGGAGGAGCAATGTAAGTTATGGCTCAACTCGCGTTTCTCTAAAGAAAAAGAAACCAAATACCAAAACAAAACTGAATGTAGATGACTTTGATTAAACAGTGATACGAAACACGATTCATGACTTCCATTTGTAACGTAAAGAACTTCCTACGCTAAATCGGGGGTGGTGTCCATGTGCTCCTAAGTGGAGTCTAAGGACTAGCTGCTACTAGAGCTGGAGCAGCGCTTTGTGATCCCAATTTTTTTTGTTGAGATCTTTATCGGTTGTTTGGCCGACTGTTTTGCAGCTCCCTTTTTAGGGATAGCCGTAGGTTTACTCATGATGTTTTGATAGCGTCACGAGCGCTTTCCGATTTAAAAAAAGGAATTCACTGTGCGAGTTTGACCATTACCCTTTACTGATAATACTGATATTCCCCACGTTTTTTGGCTGACGAAGCATTTGCTTGACATAATTATATAATGAAACCATACTCCAGTATGAGTAGAGGCAACAGCATTTGTGCTGTTTTTTGAAAAGCGCATTGAATGCATCGCGGCGCGTTCCTGCAGTTGGTTACAATGTGGCCAGCCAGACCGCATTTTCTGTGTCTAAAGGCCAAGGCGGAGGACCTCGCTACGTTCTTGAACGCGGAATCTGACCAGTCCGATTTTGATTCGCCCTAATTTTATTAGGGCATTCGATATTGCGGTGTGCTTTATTTTGGCTACACATTAACTTTTCTTAATCTATGTGTGGAAATTAACACCGTTTTAATAACCTCAGAGTAAAAGAGTTTGTGAAACTTTCTCGAGTGAAGCTAGATTTTGTAATCGCGCAAATGATTAGAGTCTAATTGATATATTATTAACCCTTTGCACTCGTATTTTTTTTTAGCTGTGCGTAGCACCAGCTCGTATTTATTTTTGGCATTTATTTAAACTCCAACTTTTCAGATAAAAAGTCAATTTAAACATGTTTTGACAAATATTTTTACAAAATAAAATTCATAATACGATTGTATGATAGTTTTTTAGTAATTTTGATAAAATAGATTTATTTAATTGTATACCAATTTTGAATTTTGGCTATTTAAATCACAATGTAAAAATTCTAAACATATTTTTTTAAATCGTTTTTAATAGCATTAAAGATAAAATGTATGTAAGTTTTGTTTATTGAAATATTTAAAGTAATAATTATATTTACTATTTTCATTAAAATAAGTGACATAAATTTAGGTATCTAGATAATAGAAGGATAAATATAATGATGTTTTTAGGTGAAATCGTGTCCATTTTAACTCAGTCACGCGGCAAAATAAATACAGTGCGTTGCTTCGCGACGAAGGCCCAGGGGTTCATAACAATTACCAAGTATAAATAATTACAATTTAGGACTGCCGAAGCGGGTTGATGTTTCGACATACGTACTTATAATATTGCGTTTTGCGATTGTAATATCGGGCTTCGCGATTGCAATATCGCGCTTCGCACTCGTAATACCGCGTTTCGCGCTCGTAATCTCCTTTTTTCGCTCGTAAAATCACGTTTCGCGCCTATATGAGAAAAAGAAAATTCAATATAATTTTTTATTTATTGCTATATTATTTTGATGAATCGTTACAAAATAATTTTTATAAAGGGGCTTTTTAGTGCAAGCCTTTTTTAGTATTTACGCATATCTGATTTAATTTTTTTACCGTTATCGGACTTTGGACTTTTGGGAAATCATATTTGAAATAACTATGAACCAATTGTTGAATAAATAAAAAAAACAATATTTGGTAAAAAAAAAAAAATCCGCTGAAAACATGCAAAAACATGCTCACATTCATAAATGCAAAAAATACTTAAATACAGACACACACGTGCGCGCACACACACATATGTTATAATATCGCTTTCCTTAACGTGATTAAAAAAACTTCAGTCTTTTCCTATCCTTATACAGCGGAATATTATTATTTCGTTATTTTGTTAACATTGTTTAAGTATCATTATCGATTCAAATAATTTAAGTCGCTTGTTTTTCCGCCTCGTAGTGCAAGCATTTTTGCGCTGACGCCTTTAGGGAGCGAAGCGGACGAAAACAGCAAATGGTGGTTGGATAACATATATTTGGTTGTTTCTTTTAGAACAAATTATATCTCTTTGCGTTTATGTACTTATGTTTACATGATTTGTTGCTTGACTTACTGTTAATTAAAACCATCAGTTATTTTCCAAAAACGGGAAATAATATTGATATATTTAGTTATTTATTAAATTTATGACAATTATGACCTGACAAATAAACCTAATGCGCCACGGTGGCATGAAACATTTTTTTAAATACATAATTAAAAAGAAGAAAAACACTAATTAATTGGGAATGATATTGTGTGGTATTTTATTGCAATCGATTCTTAAAATCTAGCTTTTATAAAGAATTGAGATCCACCTGCAGGTCAAGAGAAACCAAAACCATCTGTTTTCTAAAAAATGGGTGATTCATTGCTGTCTCTGTGGATCTCGTAATTAAAAAATACATAAACCGAAGAGGCGTTTGAAAGATCAACGTCACATCTTTTCATAATGTAGTCTGTGATCAAATTTGTTTTCAACTAATCTAAAATGTCTCAGTTTTGTGTTATATATAAAATATATGGTTTTAATAAAAAAAATATCACAATATTTATTATTTTTTTAATTCATTGGAATATATAGACTTTCAAACAAATTTAAACAAAATATTCATATCTATTAAATATAACTGTAAATAAATATTATATGTTTATATAGCATTGCTATATAGTTTTTTATAAGTTTTCATATACCTAAAGTTTATATATATATATATATATATATATATATATATATATATATATATATATATATATATATATATATATATATATATATATATATATATATATATATATATATATATATATATATCTAAATCTAAGGGCCAAAGATTCCATTTAAAGACACACTAATTGATGAGAGCAAAAGTAAAAGAAAGATCGACGACACAAGAACCGAGACGGCAGCTTTCTCCTTAGACAGCCTCTTGTAATTGACATATACCAAGAGAAACACTTCAATGACGCAACAGAATGAAGACATTACGATATTAAAAGTCGAATGGCTAATCACAATATTAGGAGTTCTGGCTTCTTGGTTTCGTTTAGTGGCGATCTCATTCAAAACCATTGCGTCAATGGACTCGAACGATATTCTTCGTTTCATGAAGTCTATAGAGAGGCAAGTTGAACATCTCTGTGGTGAACCGTTTGACGTGCAAATCCAGGTTTCCATTTTCCCACTACAATGGAGCAAGTGAGAGCAGAAATATGTTTCTTGTGACCACTGCAACATTTGGTTATTCCCATCACAACCAGATACAACAAAGTTAGGTGCACCATCTTGTCCCTTGCACTGCATATTGTCTCTTCGGTAACATTTTTCCTCTTGTTGCTTTGCGAAGTGAAAAAGGCATATGGAGACAAACAACAGGCTTTGTGCTAGCATTTTTCGATTTTTTTTTTTTCTTAAAATTGGTAATTTATTGACGTCCTCGTTCTTGCTAAAAAAAAATAAATATATATATATATATATATATATATATATATATATATATATATATCGCGTTAACATAATTGACAGTTTAAATACATATAATAAAAAGCAATTGTTTACTGACATATGTGGCGACCATGGAAGATTAAAATCGATGGGGTACTTCATTATCTGTATATGGTAAAATACCCTCTCGATGACAGAAACAGTTATAATTTAAATATCCCTATAAAGATATACTGATAAAAAGTAAAAAAATAAGTCTTATACATATGTAATACATATCTTATAACATACGCAATAAATATTTAAATTAATAATAAAAATATATTTGTTTTAAATAAATAAAGGTACATGTTTTAATTACATTATAATTTGTAATTGTTTAACGTGTGATACCTTTTGAAGCATATGCCTGGATGAAGACATGGTTTTCGTTCACACGTTTCACAATAAAAGTAAGTTTCATGTCGTTCACCCAAAACATTTCGCTTAGAACATACTATACAGTCTCTATGCTTTCTGTTTTTACTTATAAAATGGGTTTTTCCGTATCCGCTGATGATGGTCTTCCACGAGCAGTAGAACCTTCTCTAAATTTTCCAACCATTTGGTTAATCAATAACGAGACAAATTTAATGTGTGTCATGGCGGGTTCACTATTTTTTATTTGAGTTGTTTTATATAACGTATAGGCATTAATTGAGCAAACTTCCACGCCCCAAAAAAACAATTTTCTCCACCACTTTAAAGATTTGCGTAAAAAGCAATACGATGAGGCGAGTTGATCCGCTCGATCAACTCCACGCATATGTTTAGTATATTTAACTATAATATCTGGTTTCTTCAAGTTTACTACTGTTCTGTCATAAAGAGTTCGATTCACTTGACTACATGCTGAAGTGTAAAATGTACTTAAAGTTGTTACAATTCTTTTATCTTTCCAAGCTAACAGCATTAAATTTTTCGCTCGGCAAGCTAATATTTTATTTGTTTTAGTAAGTTTTCTATTTTTATTTATTGTTCCTGTAAAATGGCATTTTAATTTTAAAAGTTCTTTGGCTAGTGGCAAGCTACTATAATACCTATCAGAGTAAACATGGTATCCCCGGGCATTTGGCAGTCTGTTAAGTAAAGAATAATATAAATGGAGAACAATCCTAGTACTTACTGGAAGATCTGGTCTTATAAGACTTTCAGTTGTTATGCTACCATAATATGGTAAAAAAGAATAAATATAGCCGTTACTCGAATCAGCTAAAACATATAATCGAATTCCCCATTTTGTGGGTTTATTTTTATTATATGTTTTAAAACTTACTTTACCACTAAATTTTACAACTGATTCATCTATGCTTATATTTTGTTTAGGTACATAGTACATTTGAAATTTTGCTTCAATATATAACAAAAAATTATTTACTTTATTAATTCTGGTCCTGGGGGTTTGAATAAATGGATTTTCGTTTAGATGAAGCATCCAAAATATTTGAAAAAACCTTTCTCTTTTGAATATGCTAGCAAAAAAAGGCATTTTCAAATTAAATTCTTGGGACCAGTAGTCTTGCATTTTTTTCATAGGTACTAGTCCCATATTTAATATTAAAGCAATAAAAGCAGTAATTTCATCAATATTAACTGGTTTCCATGTTCGCCAAATAGATCTTGGTAATAATTGCGACGGTATTATTTTACTTTCAGCATATCTATTAGTTTCAATTACAATTCTTTCAATTAATTCATTTGTAAAAAATAATTTAAAAAAATCAATGGGTTCTTTTACATTTTCGGGTATCTGGGGTCCAGCAAATGGTTTTCCTGATGTAAAAGGAATAATATAAGGGGAGCAATCATTATCTGTCACATCATACCAATTGCCAAATAAATTTTCGTCCACTTTTTTATGAGTATGGGCAGTTTCGTTTTCATCATCAGAATAATTTAATGGCATAATTTTTCTTCTTTTAAGTGGTAATAAATCACTCCCACTACTATCACTGTCAGAGTAGTAATTGTCGTAGTATGTTTCATCATTAAAAAAGTGATCTTCTATAAAAAATTCATCGTCACTACTCTCCATATCCATCACTTGATTGCCGTTCGACATTGTAATAATGATTTCTAAAAGTAAATGATTATATATAAAAATAACAATAACACAAAATAATTAATTTTTATATTTTCTGTCTATTATAATTTAGTAATTTATAAAAAAAAATAGTAAGTGTAAAAACTAATTATATAATTTCAAGCAATCAAAATTTTCATTACAACACATTAATGTTGATAATATTTACCGATCTGCACAACTAAAAATGTATTGAGAAAATTACACCAAGCTCGATGGTTGCTAACCGCTTACGTTAATGGTGCGAGCAAGATAGCGAACACAGCCTGAATAGCGGTATCTCGCTCGCACACATTCAGCGCTGACATTACGGCCGCCATTCCTTTTCAAATTTTCTAATCTTTTTATTCAATAACAGACAGAAAATATAAAGTAATAAATATGCATGACTAGATAATACAACTCTGTAGTATCTAGTCATTTAAAATTACAGGTACCTTTGAAGGAATAAATCAGAAATAGAGCAATATTTGTCAACTCAAAAAATCTGCTAGCGGCTACGTCGCTCCGCACTGACGCCCTAACACTACAAATTACGTCCATGTCCCGATATAAAATTTAACAGAATACTTAATCTCGTAAATTGATCATAATATAACTAATTTATAAGTATAAAATTAAATTTAACTAGAATATGGTTGCGAAAGATCTTCTTTACCATTAATACATATAAAAGTATAAATTTGACTTAATACAAAGTGAATAAATGCATTTAAAGTTCTGTCGACGTATTGTCGACGTTCGAGTGCAACTCTTAAAATACAATGTCGACACAGTGTCGACTTACGAGCGCAAAGGGTTATACGCGACCATTTCGATAGCAATTTCTTCCAGAGATTTTCTTATAACAAAATAATCAAGAGCTTTAAATTGTTTAGGAGCGGTTTTTTCTTCTTGAGTTTGTAAAGTTTTTTCATTCTTACTTTTTAAATGATGAATCATTGATGATTATTTCAATACTTCTTGGTTAGTATTGATGAGCATAAAATACATTACAACAATTTTCCGAATTCGTGTGTTGCGTAAAATAATCCCACACTTTTAAATTTGCCATTTGGGTTAATTTTACTTTTTGAGCCGCGTGCTTCTAACATAAACTTGCACTGGGTGCCACATAGTTTTCAGCTCCTTGACGCGGCCGTCTCCATGTCCGGGTCGGAGATCCCTGCCGTAAAATGAAAGGCGCTTAGCCTGTTAAGCGCCTTCTCGTCCATCTCGGGGAATAGTCGTCGAACCATCTTTTCCAGCTCGGCCGCAAACTCCGCTAACGTTTTTGACTTCCGCCATTTCCTGGTCGCGAGCTGATGGAATATTTGGAAGTCGGATGTGCGATCTCCGAACCTCAGCTCCAAAGCTTTCGTCAGTGATGACCACTCCTGTCTCACCTTCGGCTGAAGAGTCAGCACAAAATCTAGCGCCTCCTCTCTCAGAGACGCGCACAGTGTTCGAGCAGACGGCTCGGTCTCGTTCAATTCGGCCGCAAAGGTGAATCGGCTTATAAACGCTTCCCAGCGTCTGTCCTCGAATGTTGAATATCGCACGAAGCTCCTCCGTTCCTCAGCCTCAGTTTTACTTGTTCGCTTAAAAAATCGATATATTTCCTCTTATCCTCATCTATTAATGTACGAGTCGATGCCAACGTATCGAGGATCAATTGAATATTGTCATCGACGGAACTCCCGTTTACATTTGTTTGTTTCAATTTCTTTATTATTAATTTCTTCTCCTTTCTTTTTGGAATCGTAACTTTCTTTAATGTGTTATTAACAATCGAGGTTATATCATATGTTGGATCCATTGCTTCAAAGATTAAATCGTCCGCTCCTATGGAACGTTTATGTCTCATCTTCTGGAGGTGTAGATTCGTACAGATACGATTTAATTCTAATCCTGGTATTGATGATAAAATTCACACATTATATATCCTTGTGAAAGACATGACTCTGGGTCAAGGAGAATAGGATTACTCACTAATTGAAAGTGTTGTTCATCGATCAGAGGAGAAATAGAACCTACATCTACAAGAAGAGGACTAGGCAACTACTTTTCTAGCCAATTTCTTTGAGAAATTATGGGCGATTGTGTATCAGCTTTAACTTCTAGAGTTGTAACTTCAAGCTTAATTCCATAAACATCTTGATTATGGCATCGCGATTAGAGGGGTTATCTGTTGTCGCATTATTGGTAGGGGTCTCCTCCTGGTTTCCTTTAAGTGTTTTGGCGAACTAGCGCTTTTTTTTAGTCTTTGTTAATGGATTATCTACTTTAGTATCGCGTTTGTTGGTTTTTTGAATAAGTTGTTGGGAGGAAGGTCTTCGTGTGGGACTCAGTGTAACGGGCGTTTCAGTCGCGCTGGAGCTTCTCTCTTAGATATGTCTTTGCGTAGGTGGGTGGAGAGCGTGTGTATGATTTGCGCATGTTGTGCGTCTCCGCTGTCTCCTTGGCGATTGCGTCGACCCTGTCATTTCCATATAACATAACATAACATCATCACTTCCGTATACTATTATTATTTTCGACTTGTTTTAATTTTAGCATTTTGATGAGTGCTGGCAAATGTGTTTTATTCCTCATAATTGTCACTGTTAAATGTGTTTTTTTTTTTAACTTTAGCAATTCATCAGAAAACGTAAGACTATTATACACATATTTCTCTTCTGGGAAAGAAGTGTTCTAAATCTTTTGCGCAAATGCCAATATTCCGGTCGGCTTTGCTAATTCGGTTTTAAAGACACGTTCCCTTGTGGTTGTCGTGTAAATGTAACACCTAATATATTTGAAAAAACGCTCTCTTTTAAAAAAATATCTAAAAATGCCAAATGCCATGAAAAATCTTGTGAATCAAGATAAGGCCTAAGTCCAATGTTTAAAATTATGCATAAAATTGCTTTAAATTCTTCATCTTTAAAATCTTTTCATGAATTTCACATTTAATTACTTCCTGGATTGATTTTATCAAATTTAGTATTTCCATATCTATTTGTTTCATTAACAGTTTTACTGATTAAGGAAATAGTAGATTTTATTTGTGGTTTGTATCTGTTGCAGTGTTGATTATGGTATCTATTCGTTTCTTCCACAATAACGGCGAAGTAGTCATCTCCAATAAATTTTTCAGCGATTCCTTCGGGGCTCATGTTATCAGCAGCAAAAGATACTCCTAACAATCCTTCAAATGGCTGGTTAAATCTGAGTGTATCATTATCGCCTTAATCTAATTCGATATCAGCGTCTTCTGAATCTTTTTCTTGTTCATCTTATTTTTTTAAGATCGGTCGTAGATTAAATTATATTTAATCTACGACCGATCTTAAAAAAACACAGTATACATTTAAATTATAAACCAATGAAACATTTGTCTTTATTTGGCACTGCGCACACGGTTGTCGGCCAGTCGGTTGTGATCGATTTTCCGAGGTAGGCAATGTGTCCCTTTTTCCTTGGGGTGGAGCTGTGTTTTTTGAACTTGTCTTTTCACTTCACTCTATTTTTATTTTTATTATTTATATCAGGTTGTGTACCTTTTTTTTTTTTTTTGTCGCGGTGAAAACCTTCAAAAGGCGCCATTAGCCGGTGGTAGTGTGGGATTTTACCCACTAAAAACACCGCGTGCCTCTCTACTGCACACTCTGGTTCCCGAATTTGGTCATTACTTCGGGGAGGCAGCAGGTCTTAAGCATTGAGCCTCTTCTGGTTTTTAAAAGGCATGCTCAGGAAAAAGGACTAGGTAGTTCGTCCCCTTCGTCGAGTAAACCTCTTTGTCGTCGACGTTCGTGTTCTTCTTTATTTTTGATGACGGTGGTTGCGAAAGCCGCCCAGGACGCCCACGTTTCCGGGCTTCTAAGCATGGACTGGACCATGCGCTCTGGCGACACTTCGGATTCGTCGCCGAGAGCTTCTTTTAGCACAGTCCTGTACAGGTTCCACGCTGAGCATCGAAATGCGGTGTGTTCGGTGTCGTCAACGGCCACTCCGCAGTATATATTCTCAGCATCAGACCCAGTTCTTCTTGATTGTCTTTGAAGGCGAAGTTCACGACGAAAACCACTGTAACGATTCAATTTTCGTTTTAACGATTTTTAAATCTGCTTCTGGATTTATTTCCTGACATTTTTCAATTAATTTATAGTAAGACTGTCTTTTTAAATCTTTATTCAAATATAGTTTTTATCTTTAACTTTCCATAAAGTATTTAAAGATTTATAAAGTTCTATGAAAGTTATCCAAAATAATCTATTATCGTTGAATGACATTTTCAAGAAAATTCGAACACGCGATGTTGCCGAGCGCTAGAGCGTAACTGGCGGACACAAATATTTTTAACACACGTTAGTTTACAATATATTTGTCTTTGATAAAAAAAATGTCGAAAAAAATATTTTTAACGGTAATATTAAATGACCGATGGGTCATAAAGTAATAAAACCTTATGAGCAAAATCTTATTTAGATCTTTTCGACGATATACCTACCGATGGCGGCAACTTTGGCTCAAATATATAAAAGCATTTTTTATTTGTGCTAAATTTGTGCATCTTTTTGCTATGGGTCATAAAGTAATAAAACCTTTTCGTCAACGCCAAAATCTTATTTTAGAAGTTGGCGGCAACTTTGGCGCAAATTAGCAAAGGCCCGGGTCATAAAATCACTTAAGGGACAAACAAAAAACACCGTAAACCATCGGGTGAGGATACATTTTAATTACCTTTCAATTGACAAGAGCGGAGAGTCGAGGGCTGCCTAAAAAACATGCATATTTCCATCGATATTGTAAACCATATTTCACATCGATACTGTTAACCATATTTATCTCGATATCGAAGAATGTCAGAAAAAAGGTGTGTCCGTCTGCCCTTTGTGGACTCGTCCAATCTGCGCTGCCACTGTGTGGTTGTCACCCTTCTTTCTCCTGCCCGTAGTATATTGCCTGCCTTTCTAGAGCGAGGATGTCTAGCACGGTCAAAGGGTTAACACTCGGTCCACAGAGTTCTAAGAGTTAACCTTTTGACCTTGGCTGGTATTTTAGCGCTTTGCTAATATGTGGTTGGCACCTTTTTATTCCATAAATTCAGTAAATATTATAGTTCAGTGAATAAAAGTGATTAAGCCTTTTAAGGATGACTTAATGTTTGAAAAATAAAACATTATTCGGAGAACAATGATGGTAGTGCGGAGTCAACTATGTAATTATATGAATTGTATCACCTTTCAATTGTATGAAATGTATCACCCTTCAATTGTATTACATCTGACTGACTTGATATTGATTGTTATTTGATGTATTATTTCTTTCTATATGTTTTACTACCAGTGAGTTAACTATCAAACGAGAAATGTGTGCGGAACATCAAAAATTATATTATGTTATATTATTCATATTTCGAATTTTGTATATATATATATTTAATGTGAAATAGTATTAGCATATAAGAATACTAGTAAAACACAGTTATGTTATTAATATTTGACTAGCTGTCGGTACCTCACTATCGTGAGGTACCGATAGCTAGCGAGTGTGCGAATACCGGACCCTCAACTTTTTGGGTTTTAAATATAATTTTTGCTTCGTTCTGATTTTTTAAAACATTTTTTTAAATTTAATGGTTCAAATTGGACATTACTATTTAGGATTTTCAATGATAGACAAAATAGTTCAATCTATAAAAAACTACTTAACATTTTCAATTCATTTGAAAATAGGTTTACAACTTGACTAAATATTTCCAGAAGAAAACATTTTATATTATTTATTAGATTTACAACGTTAGATTTTATCGTTATATTAAAACTTAGATATTTAATGATAAATCTAAATATTGTATATCATTTATGAATAGGTTTAAAACTTGGCTAGATAATAATAAATTAAAAATTGTACTATGAAATTTCAATACAGCGAAGCTCACGAAACCAATGAATAAATTTTGGTGTACTGAAAATACGTTATATTGAATGTAGGGAAGATCATATATTTTTATTTTATTTTAAATTACTATATTACTACAGCATCAAAATAACCTCTTATAAGGTTGACAGATCGTTTTTTGTCCTTGTTTAAGGAAAATGTATGAAACACAATAAAATTTGTGAAAAAAAATGTTTTATAAAAAAAGTTTGAGGGTCAGCGAAACACCTGTAAATATTGCTTTTGAACACATCTGTCACACACCAAGTCAAGGACGAACTGAATGTGGAGAAATATTGTGTAAAGTTGCAACGTCATTCTTAAATTTGGATCAAAATATTTCGTTATACTGAGATTAGTCTTCGTTATAATGAAAACATTTTGTATGCAAGTTTTTAGGGGACAAATTAAAGATTCGTTATACTGGGAATTTTGTTATTTCGGTATTCGTTACAAAGAGATTTCGTTGTATTATTTTTTAAAATAGGTTTGTAACTTTACTAAATATTAATAAAACAAAAAATATCAAAATGTTTTCAACATAAAAAATATTATTGAAACGTAACATTTTGTATCATTTAAAAGTAGGTTTACAGTTTAATAAATAATTATAATAAATAGCATCGGCTACACATCCGCTCAAAAATATTACTGATATGAAAAAATATTTTGTTACACCTTACTAACGCAACAACACAATCGATCATATAAAGTTAGTGCAATGTGAGTGATTATAAGTCATTGATTGTGTTTTAGGGTATTTTATGTGTTTGAGTGCCAGTTTTAACGCTGCATAACACAATTATATCATAAATTTAAATTTTCGTAATAAAAAAGTTTTTTGGTGACATCATAAGTTACTTTATAATTTAAAAAAAATATTTCTATGTTTTATGTGTAAATATAAAAGTCAGTTTTTAATTACATTTACTAATGAGAAAGAAACAATAAACTAAAGATATCAAGCACCTAATCTGTTACTTTAGACCAAAAGTGCGTTTTGAAAATATTAATAATTTTGAAACCTTTGTCTTTTTTGATTAAAAAATATTTTGATTTACATATTTTTTAAAGTAAATGTTTTTCTGCGCAGCATTATATATTTTAATAATTAATGAGTGTAAAAAGTTTTCACTATATTTAAAATTAATAATGAACTAATGATATTTAAAATCTATAATAAATGATTAATATTTAAAATCCATAATAAAATAAAAAATATTTTTAATGTTGAAAAAAATATTTTGAATAAATATTGAAATTTTATTCTGAAACTTTTAATTTAAAAAATATTTAAATTAGTGTTATACATTTTTGTGTAGTTTAGTTTCAAAGGCGTCAGTAAGATGGATTTTTGCAATACTGTGCGCTTAGTAGTTGGTTAGTAATGAATAGTACTTTTTTTGAAACTTTGCCCCTTTTTGACTTTTTAAAGCAAAGTTTTAAAAATTCTCTAAAAACTAAAACTTTAAATTGCCAACGTTCGCCAAAATTTAGGTACATATTTTTTCTGTATAGAGAAGCTAATACATATCCACATTATTTATATTATATTTTAAATCTATAAACTAAAAAAATATTTTAAAAAACATTTTTTTTTGTATTTGATGATTTTTATACATATTTTAATAAATTTTATACAATTTAAATCGTTAAAATAAATTTCGCTCGTTAAAATCAATTTCGCTCGTTAAAATCAATTTAGTTCGTTCTCAAGCGCGGGACTTCCCAAATTTGCTTTGACAGTTCTTCTGTCAGATCTGGCAAGAAATATGTTATAATCGCGGGATTTTTGTTACAAAGTGACAATTGAAGATGATTCAAGTGATGCAGCATTTGAAATTATAGACAAAACTATAAATTGCGGGTGTGCCAGTAAGTGTTTAGTTATAAATGAATAATATAACACGGTTATTCTAACAAAATTACTATTGACTTTCCAGGATCTAATATTAAAAGACAAACAGCGGTGATTTGGCAATTAAAGGTATACATACCGAAGTTAATTAAACATATTGCAATGCTAGTAATAATAAAAAATATATGACATATTGTGACAATTTTGTAGAAGATGAAAAGATGCCAATCTACGTGTTTAATCCTCTACAGTACATCCATCAATTGTGTTCTTTGGTTGTCGTTTAAATTTAATTTATGGATTATATTAGTAGTAATAATGTGTTCAATGTTTACTCGTGATAGGAGTCTTATTGTTTTTTAATTATTTTTCAGAAGCAATGATGGAACAATTTGATGACCTATATGGCTACAACGTAGAATTGGTATATATAAACAAAGAGTTAATCTTCTCGTGTTGAAGTCACTGTCAGCAAGTATTATCTTTTTATAAAGAACATACTACATAAGTTTGATGTAACTGAATATCTTAAATTTGGCTATTCAGAAAGAGGAATGATGGCACAGAACAAAAATTGTACCTATTTTGCCACATCGGAATTAAAAATAACCCACTCTTAGATATTTTGGCTATCGATTATTCCAGGTATGCAATCACATATTTATAATCATTGTAAAATGACGTTTATTAGATAACATCCAAGAAACTACACATTTATAAGCTGTCCGACAGCGCTGATTTGATCGACATTAACTTTCAATCCTCACATACTAAGGATATATTACACGTTCATGTTTAAAACATAACTGGTTAATTTAAAATTCTTAAAATCTAACGTATATGTGTATTAAATCAGCAAGCAATGATAATGTTAATGTAATATAAAAGTAAAACTCACTTTTCGGCCTCGGAGCCCGGCGACGGGATTTCAAAATTTGAAGATTTCATTACAAAGATTGTTTTATGATCGTTTATCTAATTTAATCAATGTATTCTTCTTATCCTCAATACATTATGTATATATTTAATTTTCATAGTTATAACACACCTAGTTAATTTGCAATCCGATTATTTATAAAAGCAAAAACTCACTTTTAGGCCTCGGAGCCCGTCGCCGGGAATTCAAAATTTGAAAATTTCATTACGAAGATTATTTTATGATTGTTTATCTAGTTTAATCAATGTATTCTTCTAATCCTCAACGCATTATGTATATATTTAATTTTTATTCAGTCAAATGACGAATTAATGAAAATTATTGTCGCGTAGCAAAATTTTATTATTAAATAATAATTATTTAAAAGTGTTGTCACGGTACTGTCTATTTGAATTTAAATGCTTATTTTTCATTGGTCGACGCTATTTGAATATTTGAATGCTTATTTTTGATTGGTCGAAACAACAGAACGCATTACCGGCGGCTCGAAAATCAATCGGAACAAATTCAATTTTAATTTTTAATATTATTTATTATTATAATTAAATATATTTCCTTTGTTTACGTGTATTGTTACACACCGTTAATACAAAGCGATACGATTTACAGAGTAGATAATTGAACGGAGAATGTTTCGTTTAAAGTTATGCGCGTCCGGAAGCGACGGCGGAAGCGGATTAGAACAATTATATATAAGATGAAATGTAAATAATGTGAATTCACTCTTGATAGTACATAATACATTATATTTTATATAATGTATTTTTTATTAAATAGGTTTTGCAAACATGCTTAATAAAATCTACCTATTTATATAAATATAAAGTAGAAGCTGTGTGCGGAACACCAAAAACTGTTCAAACAATGTCTAAAATATTAGCATAAGACTGTTACAATATTATTTATATCAGATGAAATGTTTTATACTTGTTCTAATTTTGTATATTTATAGTAGAATATGAGATAATAGTTGAAAATAATAAATATTATTACCACAAGAATATTAGCGAAACTCAGTTATGTTGTTATTATTTGATATGTAAATATTGTGAATTATTTTTGACAGTAATAAATAATATTTTCTAATATGTATTTTTTATTTAATATATTTTTTAAACATGTATAATAAAATCTTAATTATTTATATAAATATTAAGCAGAATTACAAATAATAATAATATTTTACACGTAATGATTACTATATTTGATTTTTTATATTATAATTTCAAATAATATTACTATAAGCATAACTCCAGAATTGATGAATTGCAAACATTATTGAGCGAGAGGTGAGTATTATATGTTTTTCATATTTTCGCAGTTTTTCCTTATTTTTTTAATCAGGAATTTTTTCATATAAAAAACATTAAACCAAATATTCACAGCACATATAATTTTATTACACTTTACCAATATTATCACACATACCTTAGCAAATTCAATGTGAACAAAAATCCGAAATTATAAATAATAAGTAAGACTTCTCCAGGATTAAGAAATATAGAGGACTTGACACAATTATGTTTTGAAACACATACATGCATAAGTACGAACATGTGTATGTATATCTATCTTTGCGAATACTTTTACCACATGCTAGAAAGATAATAGGCTGTTTTGCAGTATACACAAACGTATGTGAGGCAAACTTAACATCGCTAGAAGTAATTACAGTAAGATTTTTTATATTTATGAACTAAGATACATACTGTGTATGAGAACAAACTTCTAGGATGTTTAGAAAAGAACCTTCCATGATCTTGATTGACAACCTCATTAAATTAATATTTGATGATAAACAAATAAGGCAAAGTGAAATGACTTGCACTTTGCTTATCTCCATAAGATCACTAAAAATCTTACTACAGTTTTCAACTTCATACAGTTTTTATTGTGAAGAACTCAGGGCTGTGGAGTCGTTAAAAAAAAACACGACTCCGACTCCGACTCCGATTCCGATATTTACCAACAACACGACTCCACTCCGACTCCGACTCCGACTTCGACTCCGACTCAAAAAAGTTTAATTTTATCAGGTATTTTTGGTGTTTCTCTACACGTTTAATATTCATACGCTATACACATTCATTATTACGCAATTAAAAATTCATAAATTTCATAATTTAAAAAATGCTCGGAGTCGCTCATTTTTCACGACTCCGACTCCAACTCCAACTCCAGCCAAAACACCACGACTCCACGACTCCAACTCCGACTCCGACTCCGACTCCACAGCCCTGGAAGAACTATTTATTCATTACTAGCTGTCGGTACCTCACTATCGTGAGGTACCGATAGCTAGCGAGTGTGCGAATACCGGACCCTCAACTTTTTGGGTTTTAAATATAATTTTTGCTTCGTTCTGATTTTTTTAAATATTTTTTAAAATTTAATGGTTCAAATTGGTCATTACTATTTAAGATTTTCAATGATAGACAAAATAGTTCAATCTATAAAAACTACTTAACATTTTCAATTCATTTAAAAATAGGTTTACAACTTGACTAAATATTTCCAGAAGAAAACATTTTATATTATTTATTAGATTTACAACGTTAGATTTTATCGTTATATTGAAACTTAGATATTTATTGATAAATCTAAACATTGTATATCATTTATGAATAGGCGTTAAAACTTGGCTAGATAATAATAAATTAAAAATTGTACTATGAAATTTCAATACAGCGAAGCTCACAAAACCAATGAATAAATTTTGGTGTACTGAAAATTCGTTATATTGAATGTAAGGAAGATGATATATTTTTATTTTATTTTTAATTACTATATTACTACAGCATCAAAATAACCTCTTATAAGGTTGACAGATCGTTTTTGTCCTTGTTTAAGGAAAATGTATGAAACACAATAAAATTTGTGAAAAAATGTTGTATAAAAAATGTTTGAGGGTCAACGAAACACCTGTAATGTCGCTTTTGAACACATCTGGCACACCCCAAGTCAATGATGAACTGAATTCTTAGAAATATTTTGTCAAGTTATAACGTCATTCTTAAATTCGGAGCAAAATATTTTGTTATGCTGAGATTAGTCTTCATTACAATGAAAACATTTTGCATGAAAGTTTTTCGGGGACAAATTAAAGATTCGTTATACTGGAATTTCATTATTTCGCCTCGCTACCGCTCGCGCCGACCTTCACTATAGAACCAAACAACCTAACCTTTTTTTAATGATATTGTATTGATTTGTTCTCATTTCGGTATATTTTGTAATTGTCCAGAATCATCCAATCTATGACTAACCGATCCCGCGATCGCAGCGACGTATGAAGCGACGCCTGTGAGTATTTGTGGAACTGATTTTGACGCCGGCGTAAAACATCATCGTGACGTCACTATGGCGTTCGAACGCGAGTGTTTTGGGAATTCGCGGCCCGTTTTAACGATGCATATAACACAATTTTATCATAAATTAAAATTTTAGTAATAAGAGCGTTTTTTAGTTACACCATAAGTTACTTTATAATTAAAAAAAGTTGTTTATATGTTTTATGTGTAAATATAAAAGCCAATTAGAAAGATATAATAAACTGAAAATATCAAGCACCTAATATGTTACTTTAGACCAAAAATGCGTTTTAAAAATATTAATAATTTTGAGACCTTTGTCTATCTTTAATAAAAAATACTTTGACTTATTTTGATTGATATATTTTTTAAAGTAAATGTTTTTTCTGCGCAGTATTATATATTTTAATAATTAATAAATGCAAAAAGTTTTCACATTATTTAAAATTAATAATAAAATAAACATATTTAAAATCCATAATAAATAAAGAATATTTAAAATCCATAATAAAATAAAAAATATTTTTAAAGTTGAAAAAAATATTTTGAATAAATCTTGAAATTTTATTCTGAAACTTTATAATTTAAAAAATATTAAAATTAGTGATATACAATTTTGTGTAGTTTCCTTTCAAAGGTGTCAGTAAGAAGGATTTTTGCAACACTATGTGTTTAGTAGTTGGTTGTTATCGAATAGTACTTATTTTTAAACTTTGCCCCTTTTTGTTGAAAATATTTTTTCAAAGGAAATTTTAAAAATTCTCTAAAAACTATTACTTTAAATTGGCAACGTTCGCCAAAATGTAAGTACACATTTTTTCTGTTAAGAGAAGCTAATAAAAAATTTACATTTTTTATATTATATTTTAAATACCGTATAAACTAAACATATTTAAAAAAAATATTTTTTTTTATAATTTGATGATTTTTATACATATATTGATAAGTGTTTTACAATTTAAATCGATAAAATCAATTTCGTAGTTCGTTCTCAAGCGCGCCGGGGAAATACCATAAACGGTATTCCCCGGAATTTCTTATATGTGACAGTTCATCTGTCATCGGTCAAGCGCGCGCCGGGATACAGCTTAGTGCGATTAAATAAACAGTGAAATATGTTATAATCACAGCATTTTTCTTAAAAAGTTACAATTGTAGATGATTCAAAGTGATTTACCATTGGAATTATAGACTTTATAATCGAAATTATCAATTATGAGTGTGCCAGTAAGTGTTTGGTTATATGAATACTATATCACGGTTATTCTAACAAAATTACTATTGACTTTCTAGGATCTAATATTAAAAGACAAACAGCAGTGATTTGGCAATTGAAGATATACATGCCAAAGTTAATTAAACATATTACAATGGTAATAATAATGAAAAATCTCATATTAGTGTAAACAAAAAGTTACTTTTTACCCAATATATAGTATCGTTTACAGTCAATTTTCAGAATCAATGAGAGATCTAATAACATTTACGTATGGCAAACAATTAATGTATGACATATTGCGACTATTTTGAAGAAGATGAAGATATGTCAATCTACGTGTTTAATCCTCAACAGTAATTTCCGTTAATTTTGTTCTTCGTTTGTCGTTCAAATTTAATTTATGGATTATAATAGTAGTAATAATGTGTTCAATGTTTACTCTTATAATTTTTTAATTACTTTTCAGAAGCAATGATGGAACAATTTGATGACCTAAATGGCTACAACGTAGAATTGGTATATATAAACAAAGAGTTAATCTTCTCATGTTGAAGTCACTGTCAGCAAGTATTATCTTTTCATAAAGAACATACTACATAAGTTTGATGTAACTGAATATCTTAAATTTGGCTATTCAGAAAGAGGAATGATGGCACAGAACAAAAATTGTACATATTTTGCCACATCGGAATTAAAAATAACCCACTCTTAGATATTTTGGCTATCGATTATTCCAGGTATGCAATCATATATTTATAATCATTGTAAAATGTCGTTTATTAGATAACATCCAAGAAACTACACATTTATAAGCTGTCCGACAGCGCCGATTTGATCGACATTAACTTTCAATCCTCACATACTAAGGATATATTACACGTTCATGTTTAAAACATAACTGGTAAATTTAAAATTCTTAAAATCTAACGTATATATGTATTAAATCGGAAAGCAATGATAATGTTATATGTAATATAAAAGTAAAACTCACTTTTCGGCCTCGGAGCCCGGCGACGGGATTTCAAAATTTGAAGATTTCATTACAAAGATTGTTTTATGATTGTTTATCTAATTTAATCAATGTATTCTTCTTATCCTCAACACATTATGTATATATTTAATTTTCATAGTTATAACACACCTAGTTAATTTGCAATCCGATTATTTATAAAAGCAAAAACTCACTTTTAGGCCTCGGAGCCCGTCGCCGGGAATTCAAAATTTGAAAATTTCATTACGAAGATTATTTTATGATTGTTTATCTAGTTTAATCAATGTATTCTTCTAATCCTCAACACATTATGTATATATTTCATTTTTATTCAGTCAAATGACGAATTAATGAAAATTATTGTCGCGTAGCAAAATTTTATTATTAAATAATAATTATTTAAAAATGTTGTCACGGTACTGTCTATTTGAATTTGAATGCTTATTTTTCATTGGTCGACGCTATTTGAATATTTGAATGCTTATTTTTGATTGGTCGAAACAACAGAACGCATTACCGGCGGCTCGAAAATCAATCGGAACAAATTCAATTTTAATTTTTATTATTATTTATTATTATAATTAAATATATTTCCTTTGTTTACGTGTATTGTTACACACCGTTAATACAAAGCGATACGATTTACAGAGTAGATAATTGAACGGAGAATGTTTCGTTTAAAGTTATGCGCGTCCGGAAGCGACGGCTTAGAACAATTATATATAAGATGCCAAAAATTAAGTGGCCCTCTGGTAACACTGACGTGACGGCGGCGAATGGCAACACGCTCCTTAGCGGATCTCTCATTAGTCAGTCCGTGAAGCAGACAATTAATTTATTGTTTTAATTATTGCAAAAAAAGTTTTTTCTTAATTCCTGCAATCACAAAAGTAGCGTGAAGCATATGCTAAAAAATGATCGCCTCAAACTACGATTGTGACACACACGAAACGGTTTTGTACGGGTTTTTAGTCAAAATCTACCAGGAGTGCATATGAGTGAGAAGGTAGCTGACAATTATTTTATTATTTTAATTATTAGGAAAACTATTTTTTTTCAATTTCTGCAAATAATACTTGGACTGCAAATTATGCACCTCAAAAGTCGCATCAATGCATATTCAGAAAAAAAGCGCTTCAAGATACCGTTTTTGTACGTTTTTTTTGTCATAATCTACCAGGAGTATAGAATAGGTGAGGAGGTAGTGGACCTAATAATTATTTTTTTATTATATTTAATTGTACGCTCTCTGCTATGGAATAATAGTATCTATTTACATATACATAAAGCCTATTATTGCATAATCGCATTCCTCAACTGTTCCGACCAATCAGAAAAAAGAATTTAATTTTTCAAATTTCCATGGAGACGCATGATGTTAGAAAATGGTTACTATGTATATAAATAAACAAAATACACAAGGCTCACTATCGAATGCGTGTATAATGTTGTAGCGCATGTGGTTTTTGAGGGCTATTTAATTAAAACGACCTTTTTGGAGAGGTGGCGGGGATGCGGGGTGTTGAGCGGTGGTGTGGCAACACTGGGAACTGTCAGAACGCCGCCACAATGTTATTGTTCTAATTTGAAGAGCTTACAATGATTAATAATAAAATATAATTTAAATAATTCTTATAAACAAAGATGATCGATAACGCAATGACATAAGTATTTTTCATTAATTTACCGATTTAATATAATTATTCCAATTGCAAATTAACCAGGTACGTGTTAACCGTAAACATGTTATACATATTTAGTATTATGTACGAGAATTGAAAGTTAATGTGGAACAAACCACATAAAAAAAAAGTATAACATTTAACGATTTTCGCCTCAAATCAATTTCATTCAAGTATTTATAAAATATAAATATTCTTGCAAACATATACGTACATTTTTTAATTAATGTTTTTTAACTTTTATGTAATCTGTTTAATTAGTAATAAAAGCATGTATGTATATTATAATCAGAAGTGCTCACTGACTTCAAATGGTTAGGAACTGTGGGAGCCTAGATTTGTTATGGCCAAAACTTGGCGGCACTTGAGTAGCACTGGCGTGACGGTTATTCTCGACGGGCAATTTTTAAGGCGGTTTGGACGCACGCCCCGTACGTTGTAAACATGTAAACAACTTCATAATTCAATAAAAACATTACGTCACCGGCTCAATCTGTGTCTAATTGCCACCCGCCACCATCCCGTCGCAGAACCACTGGGCTAATGTTATAAAGCGGGTCTCGATGAAACTCACCGATACAACCATTTTATATTGTAGTTTTTCGTGTCATTGAAGCTAATAAAAACCTGCAAAGCTTGCATCTAATATGTGTTTTAGGTAAATTCATATATTCTTTATTATTATTGCATATAATAACAATAAAAAATATATTGCAATAATCATTTAATATTTTATTTAAAAATAAAAGTTTTTTACTTCGAACGTAACTGGTTCTAAGTTATAGATATAAAATCACTTGAAATGGCGATGACGTGTTCCAATAGAGAACAGACACGCTTCGAATGAAATTATGTAGGAGTTGGTACTTTTAGCCGTTTCCAAGTCTACAACTGCGATTCTACAACTGTAAGACAAATAATAAAAAAAAATATATAGCAAAATAATTGATTTTATAATAATCTTTATATTGCTCTATATAAAGCGTAAGATAAGCAATCAATTTTAAAATAAATAGATTAACTATCGCAATAATTATAACTTAACATTAAATTGTTGTTAAATATTTTTGAAATAATAATTTTAAATTGCAAATAAATAATAATATTCAAATATATTTAAAGAAGCGTTTCATAGTCCTTTGTATTATTTATTTAAAAAATCTGAGTATACACTTGAGAACGCGATAATTCCACAGTTGAATATTCCACAAATATATATTCACATTTTTTACTGTGAAATTATTTTATTTGTGTATAAATATGTAGTTACTACCTAACTTTTACTGATTTAAGCTTTGTCAGGGACGTCATTTCAGCTTTTTTCAGAAGGATGCAAGACTTGGCCAGTTAGTGGTTGTTTTCTTAATATTTCGATTATATTAAAATTCATTGTATTCTATTAAATGACATGCATTTTTCTGATCAAATTCAGGGTGTAGAATCCAAGTCAAAAGCAATAAAATCGTACCGCAGTGGAAACACTCGGTTAGCTAGTGTTAATATTGAAACTTTTTATAATTTAAATCTTTATAGAATCGAATGAAGCATATCTAAACCGAATTTTGACAAATAGGAGAGCGCAAAAAACAATTATCACTTCACAGAAGTAAAAAATCTACGTCAAAAGCAATAAAATAGTGTCGGTGCCGCTGCAGTGGGGACGCGCGGCAACGAGCGTTCATACTGAGAAGTGATAATTGTTTTTGCGCCTTTTTATAGACCAAAATTCGGTTTGAATATACTTTGACTAACACTCTTATATCTATGGAGCAATGTGCGAGATGCGACGCCTGACTGTACTTTATCCTACTCTACCGGAGAAAATGTATTCCGATATGATTTCACTGAAAATGCATATTTTCGGGATAGATTCCACCATTTTAAAGATTTTCTTCAAGAGATTACTCGACCATTTGTGATTATCAAAGACGTCAGTTCAGCTTTTTTCATGGATGAGGGGAGGAGTAAAAGTTTGCCAGTCGATGTTGCTATTTTAATATTTTGATTTCACTATGATTGTGGCGCTTATTTATATTTATATATAGATTTTTGCTATGGCCAAAATTTGGCGGCACTTGGGTAACACTGGCCTGACGGTTTCTCTCGACTGGCAATATTCGAAGGGCTCGCGCGCCTGCGACCCGTTATTTATATAAACACCATGTAACTCTTTAATATTCAATAAACATACTTAGCAGCGGCTTAATCTGTGTCTTATTGCCACCCGTCACCATCCTGTCGCCAAAAGATTCATGGTATTTTATTTATGAGATTTAATAAAATAGGTAAGTGGTTATTAGGCATATAATTATTTTAGCACGTGCTCGATTCGAATGAAACATGAAGAACATCTGTTGTAAGTTCGACTTTTACCGATTCTAAGAAACTGACCGAATTTTTGGGCCGGCCAAAATTATTTTTTATCTAAAATTAGCATTTGTTAAGCTGTTGTTTGTTGTTTTCAGATATTTCACAAATATATTAATTTTTTTAGCGTGTTCAGTTTAAGAACCACACTACACAAACGGTCCTTCCACCGCGAAAATGCCGCTCCCAAGCAAGTGCCGCTCGGGGCGGTCCGACCCTCTAGCTACGCCACTACAGCGTATTGCAATATTTCCGACCCGCAAATATACTTTCACCATTTAGTTTATTAAACATAGTGAAATTGTATTTCGATAATAAATAAAATTTACGTTCTAGAAAAAACAGTTAGAAAATTTTATATAATATCCTTGTTATCTTATTTTGTGGTAAAAAATTCTAGTTGTATTGTTTAGAAATAAAAAAAAATACGCAAGTTTAAGAACCGCTGGAGCGCTTCACTACGCATGAGCAACGAGTTGAGAAATTTGTGTTCAGTTTGTTTTCGTCGGTCGTGTGTTCTGCGTATTCGTCGCCTGTTCGGAAACTTCAAACTGTAAGTCGCCATTTTATTTGTTTTTCCATGCAAGGTTAATGCAAAGGCAGCAATTTTCATAGTTTTTGTTAATGCAATGTTATTACAAGATAATTTAACTGAGAGTTGAGTGAAAAGCTGCTAATTATGACGTCAAGTCAATGTCAGATTTATTGCTTTCTGTTAGATAAAACACATTATATTTATATTTTTTATTATACATATTATCTCATTCTATGTATTACGTTTAATCAAGGTGACTAAATTTTGAAAATATCAAAGGACACTAAACATAAAAAAGGATATTATTGCTGCTGTAGTTAAAATAAAATTATTTAAAAAATAATATTTACTTATTAATGTGGAAATTTATAGAACAAGTTTTATCTATTTTTCACTGCAATAAAATTTCACACTTCTTTATTCTTGGACTTCATTAGGCATAGCTTCGTTCGCCATACTTATTCTGTTCTCTCGATCTTGGACCATGTTGAATTCAGCATATATTTTTTCATTATTCTCTCAACGATCGTTTTTCAAGGCTCTACTTTTTTACTTGCAACATATCTCAAATAAACAAGTATTCTTTTAAAACATATTTGTGAGTGCCTTCCAATGATAGCTAGTTGCGAAAAATATAATTTTGGGTTCGATTTAACAGCAAATTATTTTAAGAGATATGTGCATTTAAATAAATACTTTGTTCTATAAAACGAATTTTTTGTGCATTAATGTAAGATAAATCTTCAGAAAATGATTCATTGAAGAGAGTTATTCATAATGTATGGCACTGTATGTACAATGTTCAATATTACTTTTAATTGGCTGTTAAACGTCGTTTTTAAAATTCTTAGCATTGCACATAAATATGATTTATTCACTGAAAAAAATATTCTGACGCGGCCGTCTAAGCATTATTTCATTGAATAAATAAAAAAATGCTTAAAACATTTTAGGTCTAAAATGGACACGCCTTCGGCATACGTAATCGACGTTCGCTCAGATACTATTACTAAGCCGACTAACTCAATGAGAGAAGCTATGCGCACTGCTGATGTCGGAGATGACGTTTTTGGAGAAGATCCCACAGTCAATAAACTAGAAGAGAGGGTTGCTCAAATATTGGGAAAAGAAGCTGCTCTGTTTGTTCCATCTGGAACTATGGCCAACTTGATTTCAGGTAAAATTGCAGTTTTTCAGGTTGTCGCTCACAATCTCCATTCATTAGTATTAGTACAATAATATGGTTTTTGCTGTTTATAGTGCTGGTGCATTGTAATAAGCGAGGATGTGAAGCTATCGTTGGAGACAAATCGCACATTTTTAAATACGAACAAGGTTTGTATTTTATTGATGAAAGCCTTAATGAAATGGAAGTAATTTTAAACCGTTTTGTTATATTTAGGTGGCGTTGCTCAGTTGGGCGGAGTAATGTTATCAACGTTGAAGAACAACGACGACGGTACGTTCGATTTGACAGAACTAGAGAGACGAGTCAGAGGCAGTGATATACATGAGACGAAAACTACACTAGTCGCCGTAGAAAACACTCACAATGTGTGCGGAGGCAAGGTCACAAGATAATTTTGTTATCGTAAATTTTAAATATGACCAAAAAATATAATTTTTTATGAATAATCTTTCAGGTCTTACCGATAAGTTGGTTGAAGGAGCTCGCAGTTGTCGCTAAGAGAAATTCGCTATCGCTTCACATGGACGGGGCGAGATTGTTTAACGCCGCAACATACTTGGCTAAAGAACCTGCCGATATAGTTAGAGATTTCGATTCTGTATCTATCTGCTTCAGTAAAGGATTGGGTGCACCTGTTGGTTCAGCTATTGCTGCTTCTTCCGAGTTTATAAAAGAGTATGTATTAACGAAATATAATATTTATCATATAAAATCATGTAGTATAGATAGAATTTTTTTATGAAAAAACAATATTACCATGAGAGAGAATAAAAATATAGATTTTACTAAAAATTATCGAGGACAATTTAAATGAGCTATATATAAAATAATTGATCTATAAAACGAGTTGTTTGTGCATTACTGCTGGACAGATTAGTACGAGCGAGCGAGCATTGGTCAGAACAATGAACACATTACGTAAAACTCTGCAATGAATCATTTTCTGAAGATTTATCTAACATTAATGCACAAAAAATTCGTTTTATAGAACAAAGTATTTATTTAAATGCACATATCTCTTAAAATAATTTGCTGTTAAATCAAACCCAAAATTATATTTTTCGCAACTAGCTATCAATGGAAGGCACTCACAAATGTGTTGTAAAAGAACACTTGTTTATTTGAGATATGTTGCAAGTAGAAAAGTAGAGCCTTGAAAAACGATTGTTGAGAGAATAACGAAGAAATATATGCTGAATTCAACATGGTCCAAGATCAAGAGAACAAAATAAGTATGGCGAAAGAAGCTATGCCTAATGAAGTTCAAGAATAAAGTGATATAATTGATTTTAAGCGGCTTCGAAGGACGAATCCATCCCTTTGGCCCTTTTATATCGTTTTTATAATTTTTTCAGAGCTCGTCGTTTAAGAAAAGCGCTAGGAGGGGGTATGCGGCAAGTCGGCGTGATTGCAGCACCAGCTTTGATCTCATTGGATGAAATTGTGCCAGCTCTAAACGGCGATCACAGAAGAGCAAAATTCCTAGGCGAATGTAACTATCTATTAAATTAAATTAAATCATTGTAAATTAATAACTTAATCATAAAAATCTTGATTTAGCAATCAACGCGATGAAATCCTCCATCTTCAGTGTGGATGTCAAGAATCTTCATACAAACATCGTCATGATTAACATCAGCGAAGATTGTAACGTGAGCGCAAAGAGCGTAGAACAAAGACTGGAGCAGGTATTGTTGAATGAGTTGAACCAGGGATGCAGAACGGAAGATGGCGAAGGCATTATCATAAAGACGATCGGCTTGGGACATAAGCTTTTGAGAATTGTCACTCATTTTCAAATATCTGACGTTGATATCAATCTGACGATTAAGAAGCTAACGTTTGTATGTAAAGAGTTTGAAGCGACGCAATCGAAAGGATTTTGGCGTTGATTAATTATTTTATACTGATTTAATAATTATTTTTTTACTCTTTTATTATTGTTAATAAAAATATATATAAAGATGTTTTTCATTTTATTTTCATCTACTAGCACATTTATAAGGTTTTGAATATTCCGGTGATATTGCAATTTCAAAATTTGGTTTAACCCTTTGATGCTAAACAACGATATATCGTTGTTCGTCACCGTATGAAATAAATGCTAACAAAGATCGCTGTTGACGTCATGATGCTCGAAAAAATAAATATACAATGGCATGAAACAGTTTTTGAATGAATTTAATTATAATAATATATAGGAAGAACCGATGAATATGTGTAAAATAAGAATTGTTAAAAACACTACAGCATCCAAAGGGTTAAATGGGAAACCTGATAAGCAATAAGTTTGTTGCGATTTCTAAAAATTTGAAGGAAATTTTGGATTATCAGTGGCGAAAATTAAACTTAAATAAAAAATATTTATTCAGATGCCTTTGGCAAAATTGGAATTGAAAGCTTGCAGCTAGATTATGTTTTATGACATTTTAAAAATAAAATACAAGCAAAATATTTTATCTTGCTTCTACCATAAACAACCATTAGTTTTATGTCAATAATTTATTATTAAATGACATTCAAGCATTTTGTTCATAATTTACAAATCAGAACTGATTTTTTTACAAGACGGCATTTGAGCACAAGATTTAAACAACCTTCCATATCTTCATAAAGCCGATTTAAAAGCGCACTATAAAAAAAATTGTTGAGTACCTAGTAGGTAATAGATCAAAATCTACCTCGTTTTATTCACTGAGTTGTTAGAAAAAACGTTTTTGATTTGATAAAATTATATACAGGCAGTACTAATAGCTATTGAGATGTATGTCTGCGAACTTCCGATCCCTACCAACCTTAGTGGTGGGGACACGGCGGGCCAGCACGAACGTATATACAACGTGGTACCAAAACCAGACCCGACACACTACGCCTTTACACTTGGACCACTATTTCGCTCCAAGAACTTCAATGACCAAGTACAGTAGATCTCCCAATAAGACGGTAGATTGGGGACTAGCTATTCGGGTGAGTGTAGTTGGTGGACTAAAAAATTCTCATACAATTTTTGGCAATACGTACGTATGAATCAGACGTGTGGTTAGATATCCTCCATTTGGCTAACTCACACATAAAGTAACGGGTGTGAGAGAGAGGAGAGCATGCAGCCATAAGCTCTTTATGGGTGACCAGACATCTGTATTTATGGGACATGTCATTTTGTCTCACTGTTCAGATTAAGCTCGTCGGGACAGTTCAATGTTCTGTATTCAAATAATTGTCTGTAATATATTTTATTCCAATAAATATTAAAAAAATCATTCAGGATAGTAGTATTTCGGAAAAGCAAAAGAAAATTCGATTAAGTTACAGATTGCTATAAAACTTGCTTAGCATATTTGAGGAACTGGAGCGAACCTTTAAACAAATATAAAGTTTTTGTCTAGATGTTATTGGGAAAACCACCACTATGAAGTTCAAAAAACGACTGAGTAGCAATATGACATTGGAATAGAAATAAATGAAAATGACTTCTCGATCTTGTCTCCTGTTGAGCATCACCTCCAGTACACACGTTCGAAACCACAAGTACCGATAACTTCAAGAAGGATACATACCAATGCAACTGAAGACCTAACATCGAAGCGACTATGACCTGTATGCTTTAAAATTGACTATTTATATTATAAATGAGTCACCAAGCAAATGTTTAAATATATCACTTAAATTCTTAAATAAGTAAGTTTTCTGGCAGAGCATTTTGTTAACCAATAATTTAACATATACAATTAAAGGGCTTCATTATCACATCAAGTAAATTCATTACAAATGAGCTGATGATACTGAAGTATAACTCAAATAAATATCCTAAGTATGTACCTTGACTTACCGAGTTTAATTCGTTCTGTAAAGTAGCTTGTAACTCAAATTAATTGTATGGCGAATCAATTTTCCCCATTGAAATGAATTAATCTTTAATCCATTTAGCCTTTAATCCATTTCAATGGTAAATACATACTACCTAAATTTATGATAAGGTTTTTTCAAGTTATGCAATATGTTTTTTTCTTCGTTTAGGTTCCACTGTATTTACATTTGAACTCATTTATAATATTTCCTTTTTAGGAGGTGCCTAATTTCAGCAGCGGGTTGGTTTTACCACTATTCAATATGATGCAACGTGTTCATAATTCGAATAATGTTGTTTCAAATTTTTCACTTAACAGAACTGTTTTTAGTCATCTAGAAATTATGTCATTTGTGGAGAGCAATCGTAGATGCCTAATATATATATGAATTTAACTAAATGTCTCGAGAATCACGTACGTCTAAATATTACACCAGGAAGATAAAGAATGATTTTTTACGTATGGTTTCAATTGCAGATACTGTTGCTAATCTATTCTTCATGTACTGTGCATTTATATATCACCATACGCAGCAAGCTTCCCTCAATTCTAAACATAACAGAAAGATATTAAATAAATAGCACAGATATTCCCAGTATCAAATATATTTGACAATAATACCATCAAATCGAATAAAAATTTGATCATCTATTACAAAGAATAGTAAAAAAAGACAGTTGTAATACATAAACGGAAGACCCGTAAGCTTTTCGCACGCCTGGGAAGAATGTGGTAGTATTTAAGGCATTCTCTTAGTACCATTGTAAGCGTATGACGGAGCAAAGGTTTCCTGTTCTTCGTCGCTGCCTTCGGTGCCGTCGGACTCAAACGTGTTATCGGGAATGTCGTACAGACGAATCATAGGCTTGTTGGGATCTTTCATAATCAAATATTTGCCTAAAAATAAAGATTGATCATGAAACGTGTTAGAATTATTTACTGTTAAATCACCCGCTATATTAAATACTGACCGTCTTTTTGCGCCAGGCAAATATCGACAATGCATCTCAGAATACCCCACGCGTTATCCATGGAGAGATTGATCTGAGAAGCTACTTCGCTCGGCTTGTATTGTTGGGTTCCGAGAATGACGTGTCGCGAAGAATCGCGAACCATTGCCCTCGAAACGTAACCGAATTTGATATGATCGGAGCCAGCCAAGAGAGCCTGTTGGTAATTAAAAAATCAATCAAGAGAACATGAAATAAATTCAATATATGTAAGTACTTACTTGAACGGCCCACTTGGCCAATTTGCAAGCATTGTTCCTGAGTTCGTTGGCGAGAACAGCGCCGCGTTGAGTATCTAGCTTCTGGCGCCATTCGACGCCATTGGCCGCCTTCGAGTCCCATTCATTCAAAGCTTTCACGGTTAAATATTGCAATTCTCCCGAAGGTAGCTGACCTACAGCATCATGCTCACAACGAGCCACCAAAATCTATAATATAATATTACTCTTTAGCATCGGGTAGAAATTATGTTGAAAGTCCTACTTATAGCAGGACAGTTTTGATAATTAGTGAACATTTTCGAACAAAATTTTTAGGATTATTTCTTTTTAACTTGAAGAATTTAAATGAGCAATAAATAAAATAATTGTTCCATAAAACGAATTGTTTGTGCATTACTGGTCAGAACAGTGAACACCCCATGACTAGCTCTCTACAACGAATCTATTTCTGAAGAAAAAATCCAAGGATTTACTTTACATAAATGCACAAACAATTCGTTTTATGGAACAAAGTATTTATTTAAATGCACATATCTTCTAAAATAATTCCCTTTTATAATTTTTGATAGGACTTGAAGGGCCCCAGTGATAGTTTGACATGGCCGAGAATAGTTTTTGTTTATAAATGCGACTTTGACAGACATTCTAGTGAAACATTGTGAAAAAACTAAATATAAATGTTTTTATATAAAACTATACCAGTAGTTCAGAACCAGTGGTGAGAAATAAATAAGTATATGTATTTATTTGAGTTAAAATAATTTATTAAGCAGCTATAACTGAAAATTTAAACAAATAATCAAAACAAACATAAAATTTGAAGATATTTAATGCTATCTGTGGGAACTAGTAAAACTCTCAAATAATATGTAAGAATTCATCAGAATTATAAAAATGGTGAAAACTCACAGAAGGATAAATGAAAGTCGAGTATGTTACTATAATACTAGCAAGTTCTGCCACCATTAATAATCATAATCTATGAATAATTTAACATTGTATTTATCAGCTACTGTCGAAGGTTAAAACTAAAGTTAATGTTAAATATTTTTTAAGTAGTAAAGTTTCGTGCAACTTATGAAGCGAATTACGCATCGCCCATGATCACACAAAGAATTTAATTGACGTGTGACCCGGAGCGAAGTGTTGATCACCAATAGTCAGTAGTTACAAATTTTGCAAAAGATAGACTTACGACTCCATTGTTCAGATCCCATTTGCGATAACGATAGCCTACAGACGCTACTTCGCCTTCTTCTTCGTCTGAGACAAATGGATTTGGTTCTGGGAACTTGAACTTGGCTTCTCCGATGGCACTGCGCAGCACCTATGAATAATAGCATTATAAAAATTATTTAAGTTCGACTTTAATGAAGATTTTAGAGCAAGAGTTGTTCAGTCAGATACTTAAATTCAAATATCGTTGAAAATGAACTAATGCATATAAAATTAATGAAGTTCAGGAATTTATAAAGCAGTATTACACTTTTTTGTTACAGAGATAAAACAACTGAATATATATTTAAAAGTACACCTCAATCTAGTCTGCTTGATAAGGTCTCATTTGTTACATATCAAAATTATATTTGTGAATCTTTTCAGTAAAGTTCATCGTTTTTTTTGGATATATTATTGCTTAGACAAATTACTCAAAAATCATTTTTGATTACATTTTATTGATAATCAAGTAAACATCAGATAAATATTGTATATCGCATATATTTCAAACAGTTTTTGATCTGTATGTTATAATTTTAGTAGATTAAAATAGAAAAAAATCACTACACATTTTTTTTTATAATCTATATTTATTATATATATAATTTATGATATTTAATGGCCTTTAACGTTAGAAATACAAATGACACAAATATGAATCAGTGGCCTGTAACGCGTAAGAAGTCTATTAAATTTAAATATGCGGAAATCTAATTATTTGGCAAGGGAACTAATGATAAAATTAAAATAATATCTCTTTGTCAAAAATATTAAATTGTAATTGTGACGTGTTATTGTTAATAATACCTGCTGACTGAAGTTATGGTTTATAAACGTGGCTTCCAGAGCTAAGTTCTGCGGCGAGTTTAGAGAAGAGCTCTCATCTTGCGGAGGCTCTACAGAAGTTTCATTAACAGTGAGCAGATCAAATTCTGTTCCGTCGCGTTTATCCATGAACACTTTGTCACCTAAAATGCAAAAATGATCATTTAAGATATCTCTCTTTATTGGAATATAAATTGAATCAATAATACTAACCAATCTTTTCGATAACTACATCCCAAGAATAGTTAGAACGCGTGCAGCACATAATTGTGGCCAGGATTGTATCGGTTGCGTACACCGTACCAACAGTTTTGGATAGTTTACGGATGATTGGATCGTCCGTAGTTGTTACCTAAAAAAAATAAAATAATACAAAATTACACTGGCTGTTCTAGTTAAAATATAGTACGAAAATATGTATTGTGTTACAGTATGGAAAATTCTGTCAATCATTTGTAGTGGTTTTTCGTGTTTGACGTTGACACGATCGTACGACTTGTCGTAGTACTCCAGAGTACCACAGCAAACAATATCTTCGCCTATAAAAGTACGTAAGCTATAAGTTAAATTGTCGATAATATTGAAATCTATTTTGAGTGTAGTGTTACTAACCGTCTTTCACATTGGGCAAAGACAGCTTGGATAATCTAGCAAAGTCCATCTCTTCGATTGTGATCCAATCGGGTCTGACGGTGACGGATGCATCGCGGATTTTGTGAGGAGCTCCTCGCGGTCCCCATCGTTTCATGCGTTTGGGGTCTCTCGGTTTGCCGCCTCTGCCTAGAGGAGGCATGCCACGGCCGCCGCGATTTCCTCTGTTGCCACGATTGTGACCGCGGAAGCGGCCACGCTGGTACGGTGGTCTAGGCTCACGCGAAGTGTCCACCAGATGGAAGGTCGCTTCGTCCTCGTCGTGGAAATATGCATACTGGCTGCCTCCGCCAAATTGAGATGCATACTTATCTGAAAATACAATCATACACGATCAAGTTTTGTTAAATTATATACACAGCCGTACTGTCTCAATCACTGTGGAGCTTATTTGAATTTAATTGTAAAAAAATTCTACCAACAAAAGCTGCAAGAATCAGACATCTTTATTATGATAGAAGCAAATAATATTTGTAAGAAAAATGTATGACAAAAGTGAATAAAAAGCGGAACAACTATTTTACTGTCTAATATATAATTTGGAATAGAATTTTTTGCCAATTACGATCGAGATGATTCATATCACCGGATGCTTAGTCAATGGTAATATAACGCTTGTCTGAATCTTCCAGATTGTTGTGACGAAATTTATCGCAAGGACTTGCTAAAAGCCTATAAAATAAATTTCTTTGTTTTTTTAATTAAAAAAAAAAGTTTTTCTTTATTTGTATGATACAAGTGTGTATTGTGTGTGCAAATTGCATATTTGAGCGGATTAGAAGCAAACAGAAGTATACAGTAATATTATTGCCAAGTCCAATTTATGAACCATTGCTGTTATGCAACAAAAGGTGAATTATTGTGAAGATAATGCACTTTTGTTTTACATGTTAGATTTCGTTCACATATTGAAATGAATCCGAAATTATTGGATCAATAAGAAAGATACCGGTCAGTGGATCAAGTTCCCGTCTTTTGAAAATGTAAATATCGATACTTTATATGTAGCTTCCTTTTTAAATGTTACAAAATTGTATGAAATAGAAAAGAATCAACTTGTTAAATATGCTCACACATTAAATTTAAAATCTCTCACCAAGTTGCTATGAAAAGCAAAATTTAAAATTAGTGTTAAATATATTTAACGACAATGTCAGAGGCTATTAGAAATAGGTCAGCAGCGTAATTTATGTAACCACCGATCTACTGCTGAATTTATTAGATTAATAAAAACGTGGTGGAATATAGTAAACGAAAAACAGCACAAAGGTGACAAATTTGGATCATTACGAAAAAATGAAAAATTTGGACCTATTAATTTAGAAAATTAGAAATGATAATGAACCTAATGCAGTATCAATCAATTTTATGCCAGATACCAACATACTTCGATTTCATTTATACTGAAGATGATTTTACTTTTATTTCACTTTAAAAAATAAATAAAAGAGCCATGGGCCATATGTTGGAAAACCCTGTTTTAGACCAGTGCTACCCAAATTGTGTTCCATGGATCAGAACCAGTCCAAACTCTATTAAAATTGAATAATGAAACACTTAATGTTTTATTAATTTTTTTTTTGAGGAGTTATTCACTTTGTGTATCGAAAGATTTTTTACTAATAATAACATTAACCTATTAATAATATAAGCGTTTTTAAGAGTTACGTAAATGTTTTGCGGATTGGAAGAAACGTTGACATAAGTGTAGTATATTCGATGGGGATTAATTTAAAGAATATGTAAATTTTGAAGAACAATAAAATAATTTTTAGTAAATGTTTTGAGCAGCACTCCATAATTTGAAAAGAGTTTGAAAATATGAAAAAGTTAGTAGCCATATTTTTTTAGGTTATGTAAATTTTGATTCGAACGAAGCGGCCGTACGCTTCGCTCGTAATTATTTTCCGAATGTAACGACCCAGAAAGGTTAATTACTCGTGTATCTCTTGTCCTGCATGCAGGTCCAGTCGGAGATCTTTCCGAGGCGGTCGCCCTTGCTGAACGGCTGGTAGGGCATGTCGCGGAAGCGCGCGAGCATCTCGCAGGGCCCCCATCCGTGTGGGTTATCCTGTATAACGGGCGGCACGAAGCTGCTGCTGCCGGCGACTACGACCGGGTTGCTCCCTTCGGTCTCCTCGGTCACCATAGCATGTGGATCGCTCATATTGCCGGCGACACGCGACAGAAAGGTGGCCACTGTCAGTTTAGTCGTAATCGTGCCGCGCGGTCGTAGGACCTAACGTTGCACAAAGCGACCATTTCCAATTAAATAAAAAAATAGTAAATACATATATTTTTAAATACAAATTAATGATTAAAATAATCGTTAAAGGCAAAACCACATCATAATTAATCAATTCAAATCAGTTAATAACAAATTATATTATATAATAAAAAAATGACATAAAAAGCTTTTTTGTATACATATATATTTTAGTATTTACTTTGCCGTTCATTTATATATTTTAATTAAATTCATTGTGACCTAACAGGGTACCCAAATAAAAATACATAAAAAATAATACATAGGAAGAAAGAAAAAAAATATATAAAAATTAAATGATACGAACCGGACCAATTCCTCGTAGCTGATATGAAATAGATCAATGTAAAATGGCAGCATATTAAGGAGTCCTGGCTCTAACGGGTATTAAAAGTGGATGCAATCATGATTCTCAAAGATGTTTCAGAATCTAAAACTGGAATTCCTCGAAAGTAGTTTGACACGAACGTCATTTATGGAGAAGGGGGGAGAAGACAGGTGAGGGTCATTTGCCTATTCTTAAATTTGCTTAGCAAAATGCATGTCATTTAAGGAAATACTATAAACTTTAACGAAGTCGAAATATTAAAAGAAACTGCCCAACTTTTGCCCCCCTCCCTGGAAAAACTCAAATAACGTCCCTGATTTTAAATCAGAAATTATCGAATTATAAAAAAAACAATTTATTCCAAAAATATTTTTTAAAATATGTCGTTTCAGTGAAATCATACAAGAATTTTTTACGAGTAAATATAATTTATCTGGCAGGTGCTAGTAAAACGATAGATTCATCAGCTCAAAATACATTAAGCATCTAAATATATTAATCACTCTTTAATTGGCAACTTTACAGAAAGTACAAAGAATGTGTTGTATACTCTTAGTCTCTTGCTTTGCGAATATAATCTTCCTATCGATCATCACAGATTTGGTGTTCCTAGATTTTTCTAATATCACGAGTGAATACTGTGACAGGTATTGATTGTTAGCTGTAATAATAGTTTATAAATAATTACAAATATAAGTCACTTATTTACTGACATAAAAAATATATTAAGGTAAAAATGTTCTTAGAAATGTGAAGGATATTTTTGATATTTATATATTTCGATTTAAAAATAGATTACATAATAAAACCCAAAGTAAAAAATATGTATATTTTGTATAAATTATTATATGCTATTCTAAATATGTTTATTATTTGCTGTTACAAAAAGTGATACCATAAAGTTATTATACGTTTGATTGAACATTGTATAAATTCTCCAATTCATTTTCATATTGACTACTGAGAGTTTGCTTTATACGTACTCGATATTTTTTTAGTATTCGAAGCCTAATTGGCTGTTTTTCTTTCTTCCTTTCGAATGACATTCGTTTATTCTGGCAAATCGAAGTTCATTAGTGGAATTAATTAAATGTCGAGCATACCCTGAGACTTTTAATTAATATCAGGTAACAAATTTTCAATGAATATCAAATAATTTTTTTATATTTCAAGGAATATAGTGTGTGTTTTTCTTTTAAATTTGTAAATATCATGATACGTGTATGTATCAAATGGAAATTGACGATTAAAACACACGTATAGCCTTATTTTGATTCAATATATATATTTGTAAGGGATTTATCATAAAATCACTTTATGGATCAATCCTTGAGTGAAATCATCATATTAGCACACATAAGAGCATAATTACATAATGATCACCATAGAATTTCGAAAACCATAAGCTTAATTATTGTGGGCAAAACTTCTATAACTGTATGTCACCAGCAAACTATATATTGTACTTATTAAAACACGCGTCAAAACAATAAGCATTGTTTCGCTAACAAGTAGTTTTGTGTGACCATAAAGCAATCACAATGGATGCGTTTATCGAAGACTACAAGCGATAAATATTCATGTTTGTTTAGAGAGGGGTACGTTAGAGTAGCGGAGTTTGACCATACGGCCTAATTGGTATAAATAAATATTTTATCTATTCGTCCATGTTTCTCGAATAAAACGTGTAGTGACCACACACAGATGACCATGTTTGAAAGGGTCATTGATTTAAATTCATAAACTCGCGTTACCTACTGTGACTAAAAACGATAATTTTTTAACAATGAAGACAAATAGTACAATGGCGTAAAAGGATTTGAGGACCACACAGCACGAGTTAACAGTAACTATTTAAAATAATCCATTTGAGGCGAAACAGTCCCGGATATTATAAATCATCACATCCGTGACCGTTTCCGAAAAATACGATATGACCTTGGACGAGAAAACGTTGCTTTCTAAAGGCGTAGACGCATTTCGCCTATCTATGATGCGACTGCAGCGATTGGGTGAAAGATCGCTGCACATATGCGATTGGCCAGCAAGCCTTTAAGCCCTGAAGGATATAAGCCCGGATTCTGACGAGGAGGGGACAGACAGTCCGAGACGGTCAGAGAGGAAGACAGCCAGAGGGACAGACAGTCGAAGAGTGAGAGTCACCAGCAGCCAAGTGAAGCGACCAGCAGACGCGCCCCCACCAACAGACGCGAAGATCACACCTGGAACTCCCGAACGACCAGCCTCAACAAGAACTACCTTCTGATACTAGTTTCAAGCAGCCACAAGCACCATGAGGATCATCCACGGGCATTATCACCTGTGACAGCTTCACTACTGCTTGGAGGATAATTGTCCGTCACACTCATGTAAATATATTAATAAAAAGTCTTACTAGCTTCACACCAGTCTCATTGGCCGCGAGCTCAACCACCCCTAGGGCCATAACCCATAAAAACGTATAAAAGGATTGACTTTTTTTTCTTCGATACACTCATGCATAGCGAGAGGCAGCAACATCAGTTTTTCAAAAATTTTGCCACTGTTACGATTACTCAAGGACTTCAAGGATTATGCCACTTCCCTAGCTACTTCTATATACCAGACGGTCCGTTATAAACTTTTGATTAACCAAGAATTTCCGCATTCGATACCGCCAGATATACTGACACCTGTAAGAATACTGTTCACGCCGTTAGATTCATTGAAAAAGTCAGTCAGACTACTTTTTCGCCTTGGATGGAATAGGATACTCATTAGAGCTTCTCAAACAGCAATATGAGTAATATGCCTGAATTGGTTGCGCCACGAAAATAGAAAGTCTTGAGTCAACAACTTTTATTATTACACGGAAAGTCAGCTATGCCCTGTAATCGTTGAGGGCACTCTAAGAAACGTCCCGGCTGAATTAGTGAGTGTGTACGGGCGTTAATTCGAGATTGGAAACGCAAAATAATTCAAGCTCGACATGGAGGAACAAAGGGACGATGTCGTGACACACTCCGCATGATTAAGTATTTAACGGTAGCCCGCACGCCACTTTGACAATGGCTGTGTGTTTTCGCGTGATTCGGCCGGGGTCGTATTTAATATTCAATTTCATTAAAATGCAAATTCGTGCGGGCGGAATGTCTGCGGCCCCTGTACACCTTTTTATGATGTGTTTGTAGGTATATACCCGGTTTGATGTGAACCGTTCTCTTTCGCAAGCGTGACGTATGCACTTTCAGTTGGGGAGTCAAACGCCCTTTGAGTTATTAAAACAGTGTTGTTACCTCACAGGACATCCTGCCATACCACCATCAAAATATCTCTTTAAAAAGCGATTTCCACTACGTGGCCCGTTTTCACCTAATCATATTAAAAACTATTTTTTAAATTTATTTTCCCAATCACTTATGGTTATGAACAAAGTATAAAAAAGTCCACATGGAATCTATTAGTTCTATAGTAAAGATGCCGCATCTAAAGCAGACTCTTCGGTGGGATCGATTGATCAGAGATTAGATAACGAACGGCGGCTCACTGCGATGCTAGCCTGTGTTAAGGGTCCAACGAGCCAAAATCGAAAACTTACCATTGTCAAGCCTGATGGCTTAAGGCATTTTCCAAAGAAATACACGCACTGTCTTTTCTGGTTGGCGACTCAAAATCAACAGTGGATGGCTCATAAATATCGCTACCCCTGGCGTCTGGCGAAAAGAGTGTGAATCATTCAAGCTTGCTAGCTTTTTTAAAACGGCTTATCACGATTTATATTTAAATTAGTTTCGAGAATTTCCGTTATCATCTTGAGCGTGGCATGGAAAAGAGGGGGGGGGGGAGGAGATTATAAACAATTTTTGAAAGTATTTTATAAAGTATTACTGTTTGTCCTTTTATGTAAGTTTTGATGATTAATATTGAAACTAATAATACATATTTTACGTTGTAATTAGGTAACGTTTTTCGACGCTTTAAAGTCTAGTTTGAAAAGCGACATAAACTCGAAAAATATAAACGTTAAGAAAATATCGGAAAATTTATGATTTTAATGGCGCAACTAAATAACCATTAGTGCGTGTACAGTGGCACTGGAAAAGTATGTCTGAAGAGGTTTTTTGATTGCTAAACACGAGAAAATCTCTCGTCGCTTTTCGCGGTGCGTGAAAAATCCGGGAAATTCACACAGAGCCGTTATTAGCCTCCGGTCTCTTGGGCAACTCAACGGTGGTTATGTAATTCAATGAAACATTTAATAACGTTTACCTGATTAAAAATTACCGCAATTTATAATTTATTAAATTAAATCTATTTACATATATTAATAAATATTAGACTAATTAATTTACCCCTGAGCGTAATCGAGTGACACAAAGTGCATTGCATTTCAACTTTAAATATTATTAATAGTGTTTTCAGAATTCAGTATTAGTTTAAATGAGATTATAAATATTTTATCTTGGTTTATTTAGATTCATTTGAACGTTCACTATCGGTACGATTTTATTACAATTATTATTAAAATACTGCATTCTAATGATTGGAAATTATACTATAAATATAGTTAATTACATCTGATGGTACTTTAAATTTTCAATGAAATTCAGAAAAGAGCATGAAAGCAGCCGCTTCCCTTTTCATATCAACTCTGGCCCAACTACGACGTTCGGAATCCAGAGTTCAACCCGATCTGCAGAAACGACTAGATTCTTCAGGTACATATAATGCTACAATAACCTTATGTATATATAGCAATACTTATACAAACTCTACGTAAACGTGACTTAATATGTTGCTCAATACTAGTTTATAACAAACTAATTTTGTTTTCTATAATTATAAACACAGATAAAGTCAAAATCAAATAATAAGTTTGTATTCTCTCTTCTTATAATTTATAGGCAGTAAAATTAAACAAAATTATCTTAATTTTGAGAAATTTATGAAGGGCTATTAAAAGCCCAAATTATGTAAACCAGCACGGTGTGGGGTCGTTAACTACCCCAAACATGTTTTACTTCTATTCGCATCTTACTAGACTGATTATATTTAAAAAAAAAAATACTTTTAACGTTTGACCAGATGCAATCTGCTTCTATGCGAAATTCTGCTATTTACATAGATTATTTGCTTTAACCCAAACAAGCAGGTTCGCTTCGCAAACGAAAATTGTTTTGAATAATTGACTCGCAAATTGCCAGCACGTAGACTTGTTTGCGGTTCACTCTATGTAATTCTTAACGCCTTGAACATTTTTTTCATCCCATTTTCCCCCACAGGCGTTCATTAGCAAGAGCCTTCGATTTTTTTCACCGATAGTTTACTCTCAACCCTAAAAAAACCTTCAGCACATTACTCGGTTGTATATATTTATTTGCCATTATTTTCGGTCCGCCCTTCTTCCCCAGGGGAATTAATTTAAAAATTGACTCGCATAAAAACGAGGAGATGTTTGCTCGATCGTTGAATAAATAAGCCGATACCGCAGCTCTCAAATATTGCATTGAGTTTTACACAAGAGAAAAAAATATGAGAGTATACGTTTTGTGCTATGTAATAGTGTTATGTAGCGAATGTTCTTGAAAAGCGGCGGTGTGTTTAACCAACACAGGGTACTATTATTTGTGAGCAAAGTAAATACAGATCAAATACAGGGCCTTTAAGAATTGCTCGGGTGTACGAATTATATGGGCTATTATTACGCCGATTCGATAGATCGAAACTTTTGGGACAAATGAAATGAAATTAAACACACAAATATATGAGGGAGGTCGTATATTGAATTGCCTCGAATTTGCTTCAGTTATGTATAATTACAATATAAAATATTTGCCATAAGGGTAAAAATATTAAATTTATATGAAAAAAAAAGTAAATTTATATTATCCGGTTTCGCCTGGAATAAAAATTATAAAGCTAAAGTTGAAAGTTGAATGAAAATATCGGTATAGACCGTACCTCATGTAAAACCCACAAAATATAGTCCATTAATTCATATTAAGGTTAAAAGTTAATAGTACAGTTGACATAGAAATGGTAGTCAGAATGACATGTGCAAATGTCACGTCAACACTATTCATCCTTCGGGAGGAGTTCTTGTGACAGACAGACAGACACATGTATTTTTTGTTTTATAGTATAAATATATTTATAGTTACTATTTTAAGAAATATTTTAAAATGAAACATTTTCTGTTTAATTTTCTACTCTATGATTGAACGGTGTATATAATAATACACATCAACAAAAATATACTGGTAATGCATTCTGTTGTTTCGACCAATGAAAAAAAAAAGCATTCAAATATAAAACAAGATGGCCGACATCAATGTGACAACAGTTTCAATAATTTTCATTAATTTGTCATGTGCATTGTTTGATTTGACTCTATATAAATAATCAGATTGTAAATTAACTAGGTATGTTATAACTATGAAAAAGAAATATGTACATAATGCGTGTAAGGATTATAAAATTACATTGATTAAACTAGATAAACAATCATAAAACAATCTTCTTAATGAAATCTTCAAATTTTGTATTCCCGGCGACGGGCTCCGAGGCCAAAAAGTGAGTTTTTCCTTTTACAATACATAACAATTATCATTGCTTCTGATTTAATGCATATATTCGTTACATTTGACGAATTGCAAATAAACCAGCCACATTTTAAAAGTAAACGTGTAATATATCCATAGTATGTATGAGGATTGGAAGTTAATGTAGATCAAATCGGCGCCGTCGCAGTGGGAACCCTATATATTATATATCAGCCAACGGACAGCTTATGAATGTGTAGTTTCTTGGATGTTATCTAATAAACGACATTTTAAAATGATTATAAACATGTGATTGCATACCTGGAATAATCGATAGCCAAAATATCTATGAGTGGCTTATTTTTAATTCCGATGTAGCAAAATATGTATCTACATCATGGTTTTTTATCAATTTTTCTTATGTGCAATCACTTCTCTTTTGGAACAGCCAAAGCCGGATATTCAATTACATCAAACTTATTATATGTAGTATGTTCTCTATAAAAAGATAATACTTGCTGACAGTGACTTCAACTTTTTGTTAATATAAACCAATTCTACGTTTTAGTCATATAGAGGTCATCAAATCGTTCTATCATTGCTTCTATAAATTAATTAAAAATATTAAGGCATTTAAACAATAGTTAAACATTGAACACATTATTATTACTAATATAATCCATAAATGCAATTTAAACGACAGCAGCAAAAAAAATATTTATGGAAGTTACCGTAGAGGATTAAACATATAGATTGGCATCAATTCTTAAACTGATAAGTTGTACGTCATATTTTAATTGTTTGCCATACGTAAATGTTATTAGATCTTTCGTTGCTTCTGAAAATTAACTGTAAATTATATTATATAGTGGGTAAAATGTAACTTTTTATTTACACTAATATGAGATTTCTCATTATTACAACCATTGTAATATGTTTAATTAACTTTGGTATATATACACCTTTAATTGCCAAATCACTGGTGTTTGTTTTTTAATATTTGACCCTAGAAAGTCAATAGTAATTTTGTTAGAATAACCGTTATATATTATTCATATAACAAAACACTTACCAGCACATTCATGATATAAAGTTTTTTTATATTATCTATAATTCCAATGCTACATCATTTTGAATCATCTTCAGTTATTACTTTGTAAGAAAAAAATCTGTGATTATAACATATTTCGATGTATATTTTATTGCACCAAACTGCGCGGATGCGCGCTTGACAGATGACGTGCGCTTGACAGAAGTGTTGTCATATGTAAGCAAATTTGATATTTGAGGGAAATTCCGGTTTTTGGCGCGCTTGAGAACGAACGACACAATTGATTTTATCGATTAAAATTGTGAAACACATATCAAAATATGTAGAAAAATCATTAAGTTCTAAAAAAATATTTTTTATAACTTAATTTTTTTTATATCTAGTTTATAAGGGATTTTAAATATAATATAATTCGTACAATAATATCATATAATTCGGGTTCCTTTTATTATGTTTGGCGTGCTGACAAACGATATTTAGCGAATATGCTATAGTGAATGTGTATTTTTCAGTGATGTTATATTTTCACCAGTATAAATTTAATTTCACTTACTGTATCAGTGAATCCGAAAACATTTTACTAGAAAATATAATTTAACTGATAGACGCTCTTAAAAAATATGTTTCTCTAAAAGTTTGATAGTTGCAAAATGTCTATTTTCAAACTTTCAATAGGTCAAGTAAGGTTTGGTTAATTCGTTTCGGTCAAGAGATTCATAATAATGACAAACCTAATCACAACTCATTTTTGTATGGCTTATTGAATTTTCAGTTGTGGTCCACCACAAAAAAGGTTGCTCATCACTGCATTAATGTGTTTAAGTTTCTCGTTCTCTCTTTCTTGCTTGCTTAGTAAGATAGTGTCAATCCTATTACACGTTCTCCCACAGAAGCATTGACGAATATAAAAATACTTATTTAGACCAATTAAGCCGAATCATCGTGGTTGCTGTTTGCTAGTCCTGAATTAAATTAACTATATGTTAAAGCAAAGCAATGTCAATTGTTTCAAAGAATACAATTTTATTATAAAAAGCATTTAAAAGCAACAAATGTCTCAAAAATTTAAACACATAAATTTGACGATAATCTTACTTTAGGCATTTATCTCACTTATATATGTATAAAAAGACTAGTTCTCTTCTACCCTGTTCTTTGATTTAAACTTCCATCTCTTTCAGTAAAAAGGTCCCTTATTATTAAATTCTAACTATTGTCGGTAATTTCTAAGATAACTACACGATTACACCATTTATTCGATCGAAGAAAACTTTTCCGCTGTTTTGATAAATTTTCCCAGAACCACCAGCCAGCGTTGGCCAAACTTTTCGGCACTCATTGTACTCTCTTAGCAACGATGACGTATTTGATTATGGACTCGTTTGCGATAGCTTTTGGCATTGTTCAAAAAGCATTACGACCCTTTCGGGCATTGTTTTCCCTTTCGAACGCGATAAGGGCTTTTGCGTTAACTTATTAAAAAGGGCTTAAAAGCGAGCAACTTGAACTCGCGATAATTATGAACCAAATTTCGCGAAGAACTTACAAACATATATACACAAGAGTGAGAGTTTTAATCGTAGATCTAAATTAAAAAAGGACCCTAGGTACCAACATACGTATATAGTTTTTTTTTTGTATTTCGTAATACGAGAGAATCGTTTAAGGCGAGGTAAATTTATGTTTTAATTTGATCGCGAGAAACGATATGTACCTTGAGCCGTGTTTTATGATTTTCTCCTTTTAACAGAATTATTCGTTACCCTTAAAAAGGGTCTAGAACTCATTATGCGCAACTATTTTGCGTTTAAATTGCTTCGAATTAGAATGAGGGAATTTTTTGTAAGCCACAATACTTGTTTTCCAGAAAAATATAGTAATTGTCATATAGATATTCTTCGATGAGCAAAATTAGTGCAAACATTATAAATATGATTTCGCGATTTCTTTCGTATAACATTGAAATATACATATATTAGAATCTAATCGTCGTAATGATCTAATAGTTATCAGATCATCATGACGCATTGGGGGTAACCTCATAGTGATAAGATTTTAAAAACATATAATAATAAATTATTCACCTAGATATTTATCCCTAATTGTGAAATAATGAACATTCATTTCAACCCCCATAACACGATAGAAAATTAAAAAATATCAAGAGATTTTGATCAATTCTATTTGAATGTCACTTTCTGTATAAAGTACTAAATAATTAAAAATAATTTTCATAGGCTTAACATTAAAATATTAACCCTTAAATATAATATAATTTTTGCATGTAGAAAAATTAATTAATTTACAATTAAGTTTTAATTTAAATGCTTTAATAAAAATTGTAGAAAAAATTGTAAAATTGTAGAATGTAGCTCGTCTCAGCATTGGGTATTCCAATTAATTCATTGTTAGTGTACTGCTAGATCTTGTGATATCTAACTATATTAAATTGTAAAAAAATAGTAAATCTATATTGAAAAAACATAGTAAAAATTAAATTATGAGACAATTTTTTAAGCAGATAAAAGGATTAAATAATAAAGATGCAGATAGTGTATTTAATTCAAAATAAAAATGTTAAAGTTATTAGTAGTAGTTAGCAGTAGGCAAATATTAAAAAAGGGCAAATTTCAGCAAATTCCTAAAATAAAATGTATCAATATAGATCAGGGCTCGGCAACGTATGACCCGCGGGTCACCAAGTGACCCGTTTGAGTTTTGCAAATAGCATTTTTTTTTAAATAAATGTACATGTGCCGGATTGCTTCATAAGATTCTCATGTCATCTGGACGAAGTACCGTTAAACGAAAGAGCATGCTTTATCTCTTTCTTCGTTGCATGCGACACCACTCCCACTTTTATTTCTAGGGGATCGGCGTCAGTTCTGGATTGTTAAATGAATAAATTTGATTAACCTACAATACCACTAACTTCATTTTATAATTTTACTACTTATGTATCTGATTTTTTTTAATTTTGTGCAGAATTTTAACGATATTTTAAATAAATATAATTATTATAGTCATTATTAAATGTATTCCTACTATTTTTGTTTCCAAAAGCAATAAATTATTTATATTTATTATAAAAATAGAGCATTATTATATAATAAAAATCAAATGGTAAATATTTCTTTAGAAACGCAGGGTAACACCAACACCACCTAGATAGAAGGCCGGACAGCAGCGCGCGTGACGTCATTGGGTGTAGGGATACTCGGCGCGGCAAACGTACTAGAGAATCTACGCGCTTTTACGATTTCGGTATTTTTAATAGCCTTTTTAGAATGAAAAATAATTTTTAAATTTAATAAAATCAAGGTTTCATTTATGATTTTTATTACTAGTTTTGAAAATTATCAGAACATTTTTTAAAAATAGGTCAATAAAAGAAAATAAAATTAAAACAAAGTACATTTAAGGAATGTCCGAAAATTCTAGTTTATTTGTATGTTAATGAAAAAACTTTTTCACTGTTTATTTGATAAGAGTTTACATATTCAATTACATAAAACATATAACAAATTTTAGTAAATGGTCTTAACATAAATTTCATTCTTATAGTTCAAGATAATTTGTTTATAAATATAACTTTTCTCCATTTCACTTATAAAACTTGAATTTTATTTGACATATAACAGCTTTCTCTCGAATCGCTACTTCAATCTATTGTTGTTTTGATCTGGAAAAGTGAATACATTAAGTCAATCATTGCCATATTTATACATACAAATTAATATTTGAATACATATCTTTTTTGCAGCTCAGCTGATCTCTTTTAAAGTAAGTTGACATATGTCTGAAGAGGATTTCTAAATCTGTCACCTTTGTGCAGTGTTTTTACATTTACTATTTCCCACCAAGTTTTTATTAATCTAATAAATTCAGCAGTAGATCGGTGATTAGATAAATTATGCTGCTGACCTATTTCTAACAGTCACTGTATAACATTGTCGTTAAATATATTTAATACTAATTTTACATTTTGTTTTTCAAAGCAACTAGGTGAGAGAGATTTTAAATTTAATGTGTGAGCATATTTGACAAGTTGATTATTTTCCATTTGATACAATTTTTTCACATTTAAAAAGGAAGCTACAGATAAAGTATCATCGTTTACATTTTCAAAAGATGGAAACTTAATCGACTGATCGGTATCTTTCTGATTAATCCAATTATTTCGTATACATTTCAATACGTGAACAGAATCTAAAATATAAAACAAAGGTGCATTATCTTTGCAAGGATGTTTGTAAACTATACTGACTTGAGGAGGTGAAGCAAAATAAGACATCGCTTTACGATTTATAGAATTATTGTCACTTACGACACAGACTACATTAAATCCTATATTCTGTAGACCGACTACAATTCTCTTAATGAAGTTAAATAATTCCATTGCTTTCATCGTTTTTACAGGTAAAATATGCACAACTTCTTTAAACGAAGAAAGCAAACTTTGTAACATAAATACATGAGCAGATTTAGCTGCTTCTTCATTGTTATAAGCCATACCTACAATATTTCCCCCTTTATAATCAAAATATGGCTTAATATAAATTTCGTCAATCATTAAACTAACAACTTTATCACTATCTTTTAAAAAATGAAACTTTTGTTTAATATAAGTTAAAAAATTTGCCTCATTTTGTTCAATCTGAGGATCGGTATTATATTTTAAACAAATTTTATGAACTGTAGTCGGATGAGGTAAAATCATATAATCAAAGCTTCTGATGTATCTATATGCGTGGGGAGATATTGAGAACAAAATGCTACAAAATATTACAAAATCAGGTGAATATCTATAACGATTTTTTTTACAATTGAAAAGTTTTACTTGCTCACTTAAAAAATCGATATATTTCCTCTTATCTTCATCTATTAATGTACGAGTCGATGCTAACGTATCGAGGATCAATTGAATATTGTCATCGACGGAACTCTCGTTTACATTTTGGTGAGAAGATTTAAAAGTATTTAATGTTTCAATTACATCATTAATATTTTGAAACGCTAATGGGATTTGTTTATTATTTAAGCGAGTTAGTTGGGTTTTGTTTTTATATAATGTTAATTTTAAGTCTTGGCTAAATACGGCAGAGAGAGTAATGACGGGGGCCGGAACGTCTTCTATTAAAATAAATTTTACCAGACCGTTTTTCTTGACTATGGTCCACTCCTCGTCGACATAATGGTTATCTAGACAAACAATAAATTGATTAAAATTGGAAAATACTCTATTACTATCATATTTAGCTTTGGAACGATAGCTGTTGGCAATTGCAGCTTTTACAATACATTGGAATTGTCGATACGCGTGCGTCTCTCTTCTGCACTCTCTCTGGTCGAAGTAGAAGCCGAAGCAGATAGATAATCTGGACAATTGGGTAGCTTCGTCGGAACTGCTGATTCTTTCAATGCTTTTTTGTCCAAGGGAACGCTCAGATGACGTCCGGTTCTTTCGTCATAATATTCACTATTTCGTCTGAAATCCGTTTCGGTAAAGTGGCGCTCGCATACCTATGTTATGTTATGATCCATTATATTGTAGGTTAGGTGTGTGTATCGATCAACATGCAAAATATAAACAAGCACTTATATGTGTAAAAACAATACGTACCCTAGAATGTCGAGTAGGAGCAAAATGTGCTCGATGAATCGCCCGGATCCATTTGTTTTTAGTCGCTTCATCTCGAGGAAATTTGTAGACGCTGACTTTGGGGCCGTTCTTGTAGTTTCCGTTGCAATTTGGGACACAACACGTATAAACCATGGTTGCAAATACACCAAATAACACTGAATAACACACGACGACACGGATAAATGGTTAACTGCGATATTTAACCGATTTTTGGTAAATAAACACGCGCACGTGAATCTGACGCGTCGCGCGCCAACGGACGGTTTAGTTCTGGCCGCCGCCGACCGTCGCGCTCTATACCGTTGGACCGTGACGTCACGGCTATGGGAAAATCCTACGCGATGGCCTTATAATACAGAATGGTGTTGGTAACACCCCCACGGTGTATGGCTGAGAGGCAAATAGTAGTGGATTCTAATTAGAATGTAACGGTAAACCGTCGAGCTCGATAGGGAATCTTATGATGCTGCCGGATTATGCGTTACGATGTTACGACCGGACCACATATATGGTTGTTAGAACCAAAATATTCACTGGCCTGAATATTATTCATAATAGTCACATTTTAATTATTTTGACCCGCAGTCAAAAAAGTTGCATAGATGTTACCGATTCCAAGACTTTTAATATAGTGGTTAATACTTAATTAAGTTAGATTGACTTACCCAGGTAATACAGATGTACTCCGTTATGATACATTGGGCTTACGGCTGCCAGGTTACAACGGAATATTAAAAAAAATATAAAAATAAAATAGTGAACAATTTAACAAGAGATAAAAAGAGACACAAGAGAACAAATAACAATTTAACAAGAGATAAAAAGAGAGCTAATATACTTTATTAGAACAAAAAAATGAAGATTAAATATTTATAATTAGCATTTAAAATATATTTTAACCGTCTAGTTAACTAGTATATGTAAGTGTAGAATAAGATAATGTTTTTTTTAACAGAAGTGATATATAAAAAAATATATTAATGTTTAAATTATTTTATGTTAAACTTGTATTTTCAAGGCTCACTTTAGTTCTACATTTAAAGGAATAATACACAAATAATTTTGTGTAATAAATAGTATATATAGATTTTTTCTTCATTACCTATTTTTAAAAAAAAATATTGTTTTATACTTATATATTCAAAAATACCAGTAAACCAGTATTAAATTAATGTTTTAATAATTCATTGATAATGCAACTTCCCGTAATTTGCAAGCCCTACTTATTTATACACTTTTAAAAATTCAGTAAAAATTATCAGACAGGAAACAGAGAAGAATTAATATCGGGCGTAGTGTTTCGTACATTTTACAATATTATTATTATATATTTAAATTAAATTATTCTTTACTTACTTAGGTAGGAGGCAATTTAAGACAATACTATATTAACTAACATTTGAAAAAATATCTGCATTTTTAATTTTTTTTAATAACAATTTAGTCTGCAAGGAATACAATGTAGTTCAAATAAGTTATTTTGTCCCACAAAGTAGCTAGTGTATTATATAATCCTTCTCCACATATTATATTGTATAATATAATATTTAATAGAAAATGTCTCGTATGCTTCGAATTCCATTTAATTACAAATTTTCTTGAAATACGTCCATCGTAATTTCACAGAAGCTTTCATGTCAAAGTAATTACGCAAAAAGCACACTGGACGTCATGCGTGTAATCTGGATTACGTATTAAATAATCCCCGCCGCCGAAAAGGTTCAGAATCCATGCTTTCATTCCATGAAAACCGTAATCCGCGCCATACACCTATTACACGTTGTGCTATTTAAAATGAAATTTAAAACAACATACGGATTATATACTGTACCTATATATTAAATTAAACTAGTTTGTTTTAAATTATCAAAGTATAGTAGTCTTTGCGTGAAAGAAGCATAGCTTTTATCTCGAGTGCATCGCAAAGGGTGAGAATAATTCGTAATACTCAAGTACATAATTATCCAACTTGCTTGACGGAAATTTTAAGTAACGTCTGAACGCGCGAGACGACCGCAGCGTGTTAATATTTAGTGATTTTACGGCAAAAAACACATTAACGTATGCTTGTATATGTGGATGTAAATAGGGGAGAATCGTCTAATACGAACTGGCGCTATTAATATAATTTAAAATATTGTATACTGTGATTGTTTTTCATATCCCCCTCACAATATGTCGAGAGTTATTAAAATTTAATAAATTAAGAATTATTGCTATATTCTAACATATTCTATTATATGTTTTCTTCCGATATACTGCAATTTTCTCTGTAGTTAAAAGGAAAATATAGATCAATTCAAAATATTTTATTATTATTCATTACATAATGTTTCATTGTCAATTGTATTTAAAAAACAAAGGTCTCATGCTCACCAGGCTCTCTAAAGACCTAGTCTCCGTGGGAGAGCTCTAGGGATTGCAGTCTCTAGGGGCAGCAATAATAGTCTTTTTTGATGTTGATGATTGGTATTTCAGATTATTTCGTCCATTCAGAAATATCACAGGAGTTTGAATTTTTATTCCGCGTTGTACATTTTCCAGATTACCTTTTCCGGCAGCATCTGCATACTGTATAGATGCTCTGCGATTTTAGATGCGCTAGAGAATTCGCGATCGTCTCCCTTATTCTTCACCGTTACAGTCAGGTTCTCTGCGCTCGAGGACACTCACCATACATGAGTCATCCGCTACTCAGCAATAAGTTTTCGATAATAGTTACAAGGAGCTGTAACAATTATTGTTGGATGGTACACAGATTTTTAAGTGAGCGCGAATATAATTTAAAATTTTTTTGATATAACATTTATTGTATGACATTACGCATTAAAAAAACCATGATAGACAAAACTGTAAAAAATAAATGTAAATCGCTTGTTGAGTGACAATCATTATAACTTTAACCTAGTACAAAAAATTTTGCAAATTAACATATTAAAAATAATCATACACTTTTAATGACCAAAGTGTCTCGTTGCCAACCCATTTTCATTTTTATGTTTGGTGTGGCACACATGGCAAAACACCAGGCGCGTACGGTGAGATACTTTTCCTTTCGCTCGCTCGCGTGTTAAGTGACGAGTTTGAGTGAGAGACATTGATGGACGAAGACGATGAAGACAGTATTTTTTCTGGTATTTAATTATTTTAATTTTTGGTTTACTGATAAAATTTGTACTACAATATTTTGACTAAACTTATTTACCTGTCCGCAAGCGACAAACCTCCCCTGTAATGTAACACGAGCGCTCAAAAGTCCGATGGGACGGCAAAAAGTTAATATCCTACACGGTTTTCCATTCATCCCGCGGGAGTTTTTTCTGGGGTCATAACTTTCGACGCAGAGGCGAAAAAAAACATACGCCATCAATCATCGTACTGCCCCTGTCCCTATCCTCTAAGAAGAAAGTTTGCGTGACCGAAACGCATCACACATCCGACATTATGCTCCGATAAGAAGGAGCAGCCTTCGCTTTTTTATGCTTAGAATAAACACGCTGATTTATACTTTACATCAGCCCTTGATGCGACCTTATCGACGCGCACAAATTACAAACGTTGGTGAGAGAAAATTCGCAAATTTGCGAGAGTCTCATATCTGACGTGTCCCGCGGGAGCGTGACGAGTCATAATCTTCTGCAGAGGCGTGGAGATCTTTCGTGTTTGATAAAATGGATGGGAAAAGGCCGGATGAGTACACTGTGTAGATGTACAGATACAACAGGTTGTTTTTATTAAGATTTATTTATTTTTTAAGTAATTAAATATAGTAAATACAATATTTTTATATGTACATATATATTTATTATCCTGTATATTACAATTAGTTTCGGCTCAAAAATAAAAATGTTTATTGTTTATATTAAATATTTTAAATTATTAACCATCAACATTAGCGAAATAATTACAAACAAATTTTAATGAAAAATTGTTTGTTAACCAATTAATAACTTTTCATTTTTTAAAATATGATTTTAAATAAATAAATATTTAATGAGCAACTCTATACTTATGCTTCTTCTTATGAATTATTTTAGATTTTTTATGTTTTTCATTTCTGTCTGAAAAATTGAAAATATAATTTTTCAGTTTGTACAAATTTCTTAATGAAAAAATAAAAATTAAAAACATGGATTAAAAATACAAAAAAATTAAAAGTTTTTTATATTTATAATCCATGTTTTTTTATCACGGACTTTATCATAAAATCATAATAAGTATAAACTGATCATATATTGCTGTGCAAGCGGTCCTCAATTTTTGTACGTTTATTTAATATAAAATATAAAACTAACTGCCGGTCTCAAATATTGCTTTTAATTCGTGTGCGTTCTTGAGTTATGCAACTGCTCCTAGCACATTTTTGCCCGTTACCGCGTTACCGCGTTTATTATACATAATTTATTTTTTCATCAGTTCTACGTTTTTTATTTATTTATTTCAAATGATTAATCAAGTCATTGTTTAGGTTGTAGTACATTTTAAGCGTTTAAGTGCCCGTTTTCTGGATATTACGTAATTTTATTAAAAAAATAAGAATAAGATAAATTGCTATATTATAGAAATTAAATAAAATATACATAAAAAATCGGCTTAAAGCACTCAAGTTTTTTTCTTTTTTTATTGCATTTTTTGTAGATTAAATATTTTAAGTTAGGTAAGGTTAAGTTTGATTTTTCATTTAAAAAAATTGCGCTCCCTATAATATGGAGCCTGCTTTCCATGGACTTGTTGCACCATGTATAGTTGTGGTTGGTGTCAGCTAGTATCTTTTCATAAAGAACATGCAACATAAGTTTGATTTAAATTAATATTAATTGAATTTGCATGCTCTGTAATAAAAATTATTGCATAGAATATCAATCAATTAATAAAAAATCATGACGTAGATATATATTTTATTATATCTAAAAAAAAGTGATGCAGTCTTAGATATTATAACTATCAAATATTCCAAGTATATAACTACTATAAAATGCCGTCTCTAATATGCCATCTAAAAAAATTAAATTAAAAAACTGATCATTGGCTGAGATGTTGCAAATCGTCGCTCGGGACGGAACGATCAAGGCGAATTATTTTCTATGTAGTAAAGGGCTTTATTTCTTTCGTTTATGTACCTTAGTATATATACAAATTTACGTACTACACTTAATATTATCACTATATGACACAAACAACATAAATAGGAAAAGTCAAGCGCCCACGACCTCTTAGGATAATTATAAAATTTAATTGAAAAATTTGCGTCCTCATCAAATTATTATATCATAGCATTGTCAGTTATCTATCTAATTGTTTTTTTAATAGTTCTCTGTTAATTATTTCACAGCAAATAGAGCGTATGACGGAAGCTGAAGAAATAACATCTTAGAACAATTAAATATAAGATGCATTTTATTATAAAGTCTAAATAAAAGTAAATAATTGAAAGATAACAGGAGATTCTATTAATTTAAATTTATGCCATATATAAAGTAGATCGCTCACTAGGACTTCCACTGATTCGATTTTAAGTCGCTTTTAAAATGTGTGTATATATTACTTAATGCTTTTCTATTTTATTATACACTTTTTTGTAAAAAAAATATAAAGCCTGCAGCTTGCGCCGCGAGAAAGCCTCAATCGCAAGAAAATGCAAAAAATACCCTAAATTTCACTACATATATATTTTTTACACTTTCTCGGAAAGCGTCACTCGTGTGTTTTTTGTATGTCGAACGAATATAGAAGCAGCTCGAGGGAATACATTAATATATTTCGTGGATTGCTTTCCTCAACAGCTTGTCTACGTCGAATACATAAGCAATAAGAGACGGGGTCTCGTAGTATATAGTATAATAGATTTTCGCAAGTGTGCTGCTTTTTTCAACCTTTAGACACACAGACACGTACTATAGGTACTGATATGCGAGGGATATTCGTAAAATAAAAATACAAATCCAAAGTATTTTATTCCGGGATTGACTTATTAAATTCTGAATCTTAACAGATGTTTCTCGCTTATCGCGTCTGCTCTCTTTTTCGGCACACATTACCTGTAGTGTCTTTCAGTAATCATTTAAAAATAATAATTTTTGACAAATCTTAGCATTGTTATTCGATGTTTTCACTCTCCCTGTTTTAATTAAGCATACCACTTTGCCATATTTTATTTATATATAAAATATTGCTGATAAATTTCCAATAAAAAAATAAAACATTTAAATAACATCGTATTTAGCAGGTTTATAAATTAACACATTTTAAAATCCAATTGTAGACATAACGTTGGTACAACAGAAGCCTGGTAAACGTAATAGCAATCCTAACAAAAACGACAGTGTTGTCAAGCAAATAAACAAACTTTCCTAACATCCCTCATATTCTATACTAAAATTTGAATATATATTTCGTGTAAAGCAGACACTTGCCTCGGACGCCAGATGACGCCAAGTCATTGTTTAAACCTCCTTATGTGAATGAATTTGTATAAAGAGGTGTTGTCTAAAAATAATATTATTTACAGATTGGCAATAAAATCGCAAAAATATTTACAATAATATATTGTATTTTTATATTTACATATTACATATATTATGAGCTCTCAAGAAAATCAATTCTTAAGTAAAAATGCGAATTATCGATTCTCGAGAAATAAAAAAACACCGAAAAACCAGAATGTCTAATTGTAATAATTATGATTATTTAATAAAATATATATCACTTATTTATAAATGATTCTTGTGTTTCTATAGCCTCTAAGTAGGTAATGATTAAGTTTACCCCGTTGTAACACATTGCGCTAACGCATGTTACAATGAAAGAATTACAATAGATACATTATTTTGTGTTTGTGGTTTATTGATAAATTATTTTATCTAAAAGAAATGTCTAATTAATTTTGGCAAAATTTTTTAAAAACTAATTTGAACAAACGTCATTAAAAATAAAAAAGTCACTATTTTAAATTTTTTCGTCATAGTTTTTCGCGTCACATTTTTTGATGACGTAGCTATTTTTTTAGAATCTGATATTTAAAATATGTTACTTAACAGTTATTTTAATGTCTTTTTTATCTATTGTTTCATGTAAAATACCTATTTTAATTGAGAGTTCTTTTTACATGTATGTTTCTTATCGAATATATTTATATGTAGAATGCGCTTTTTTACTATTTTTAAGGTGTAAGTAGTTAGCACAGTTTAAATGACGGTTGATTTAAAAATCAGTAAATTCCAAAGTAAACATGTAAATAATTTATATTTTTTTAATATACATATCTTAGCGCCTTAATTTAATTTTGCAAACAATAACATAATATAATTTTGTATAAATACACGTGTAACCTTTTGCCTGTCCAAATTCAGTACCATTATTGAAATTCCAAGAACAATTAATTTCAAACATTGCCCTTGGCTCGAGGGGCGAGATTTAACATGTCAGCTAAAATAATTACGACATTTCCTTTGTGCTTAACTCAGAACCTGCTATGTGTAATTTTTGTGAATTTTATTTTAACGTCTACGTTTGCCCAGATGTTCTATAATATTATATTATATCATACAATTAACGCAATAATACACTATACTGATTAATGTAAATGTTATCTTTTAACAATGAGAGGTTTAACAATTATTCAGTGTAGTAACAGCGAACAAATATGGCCAAAACGTTGCATAAATGTCGTGTATTAATAAACGTTTGGTTGTTTGAAATGTACAAAATGTAGAATTTAAAATGATTTTTTCTATCAACGCAATTAATTTAACTAAAAATTTTCATCGAAATTTCTCCGACGCTAACGACCCTCGTTCAACGTGTCGCCAAAAATAAATATTTTCCCATCGGCATGTTGACAGTAAAATTTTATACACATTTCAATAACGCGCCTCGTCCGAGCACGGCTATATCTATAATATAATAAACCAGTATATGAGTCGTTTGTCAGCAAACTCGCTCAAGCTATGTATATTATAAAATAAAGTTATTATCTTTAAGGGATATTGCTAAAGATATGAAGACATATTTTTTTAAATAGGATCAAACAAAACACCCTTAAACAGTTTAAAATTTGCGATTTAAACGTTAAGTTGAACCAAGGGATTTGTAGAGAGAAGCGGCCGCTTCTTCGTCACTCCCGTTTGAAGTGGTTCTCTTGAAACAAAGTAGTGGTTCGAGCATTGAAGTGATAGGATTAGAGTTGAGTGTGTCAGATTCGGCTTTCGTACCGTGTTTTATTCACGGTTATGCGGGTACTTTGTACCCCCACTACGTGTGGTAGTAGGGATCAAAAAATCACGGCGCAAGTATTGACGCGTATGTCATGTAAGTGCACCTCTTGGCTTATATATTATGTTTCATTACACAAAATATATAAATATATCAATATTTAAATCTAATATATTGAGTTAAATACTCTTTCAGTCTGTTTTCGATTCATATAAGAATATATATAGTAGTAAGAGGCTTTTTACTTTATCATTAACAGTCTTTATTGTTTCTTATTTGTATTACCTCCAGCCTTATTAAATTATGAATAATTTTAACAATTTAATTAAAATAAATATTTAGACAATTTTGATATCTAACGACACATAAATAAACCGAAAATTCCGAGAATCAAACGTGCGATCAAGGGGTTAACATGAATTCCAGGCGTCATCTGGCGTCCGAAGGGGGTGTCTGCTTTTTGCAAAATAATATATTGACATATAACTATAACATAGGATGGGCTGACAGAGAACGTGGGACAAAAATAGGTATAATTTTTGCGAATCATATTTTTTTGTATTAAGCTAGACATGAAACCCTACATATTTTCCGCTTAAAATTTCATAAATTAGTGCTAATAATTATATATGCAAATTAATATTAAGGTAAATTTAGCGTTTATATGTCGTATAAAATATACTTATAGCTCTAAACTAGTCTGCTTTACAATGTGCCAAAACGTCTCGCAGAGGAAGGAAATAACCCGAACACCCACACACGTTCGGTATTTCGCCGGCGGATTAGGCGAAAAGGAGAAAAATCAATTCCTCCAAAATTGAATTTTCGCGGGCTGCAGATCTCAACATGCAAATTTTCCGGATGCCGCCCGAGGATACGTCGACCGTTCTGCTCGGGTGCGCCGGTGTTGTCGACCCCTGGCGTAAATATGTCGAATACACACGACATCCGTTAAAATAATATCCACACGAGGAGAAAATCAAGCAGACGTGTGGAATTGTATGAAAGCGTACTCTTTTCTGGAAGGATTATAAAGATTTTTATGGACTATTGTAGTATATATAGTATTTTATCTAATGTGTATTGCAGTACTTAAAGATCTTATTGGCTCTCTGGTGACTGAACTACGTTAATTACATTATATTTACATATGTTGCGACAGACGATAAATGGCGAGATGTTTTCTCCGAGCGGTGGTGTAGAAACTGGCGGAGGGATGATGTCAGTGCAAGATCCCAGAGTTTTGATTGGTGTGGCAGCGACAGTATATTCTCCGGCCAGCGGTGGAGAAGGTGATGGCGACGGGCGTCTGCTAGCCTCTTCAAGTGTCCGCAGGAGTCTGCGAGGTGGATGCTGCAGCGATCATCCAGCCAATCGCTGCAACTTATAACGTATTCCTTTTGTTGTCACTGCTATATTTTAGTATTTTCGTTGTAAAATTCGTGGTTTTTGTAGAATTGTTCTTCGAGAGTATTTGTTTGCAATTTTTCCATTCAAGGGTAGATCTGTATTGTGGGTTGATATTTAAACACACACTTTGGGTGTCTCTGTTATTCATATCGTTATATTATAGACTTGTATGTTCTTATTTTGTTGACGTACTATAGATAACATAATTTTGTAAATATACATATCTAAAACGATTTATTTATGTTCTTTATTCAAAATTAAACTTTTTCTTTTATTTATACATTTCCCTGAAATATGACTTTACATTTCATATTTATGAAAATATATATGCCCACGAGAAGTTTTAATTTTATATGTTACTGTATTCGTCCAAAGCTCTGTAGAGATCCTAGTATATAAATTAATTCAAGGATTTGTACACAAATCAGTCACAAAAATATGCCCCCGCTTTGAGCGTTTAAAATAAAATATATCATACGTGTAATAACAATGATATTATTACGGCAGTTGCTCATGAAGCAACAAAAATAGACTAAGTCAATATAGGGGAGGAGAGGGGGTAAAAATATTTATTATTTAAGGCCACTGGTTTATAAATTCTAAAAAATAAAAATTATAAAATAATACGAGAGAAAACATAACAAATTTCAACGCAATTTAAAAAAATAGCAGTTAACCCTGAGTTTACAGAATATAAATTGCTTCTACGGGTTCATTAATTATAAAAATGTAATAATATTTATCATTACCTATTCGATCTATTTACTTTTACATATAATATATATTTTTTATGATCACTAAAAAGTGATAACAATGGTTTTGCTTATAAAGGTTCACCCGGGAAACATAAAGGGTCTTATTAAGAGTTAAATATTAATCATAAAGTATTCCAGTCATTCAGTTATCAGTGGTTGAGAGTAACTATCTTAAATATTATATCAACACAATAAATAATAAAAGAGTCGATTTAAACATTAAATATTATGTTTATATAAAGGCATCTGTTTATGGCTTTCGACTGTACGCAAAAAATCCACAGAGAGTGGGTACGGATCGCTAGGCGTCGTGGGCGGATTTTTCATCCCTACCCGTTATGAAAATTGAAATCCGCTTTATGAAAATGGAAACGAGCCCGTCTCGAGTGTCCACTTTTCACTTGGGAACTGATAAAAAATTCATCCGACGTCTCTGCATTCCGACGCAGTCCGAGCACTGCAACGAATTGAAAGATCCCAAACTTTCGTCGCCAAACAACTTCTCTTCACTTCATAGGATTCTCGAAAAGTTTCGACGAACGTGCAGTATTACGTGTATTATTCGATGATGTGTTCGCGAAATAGCCTAATGAAAACCAAATTGGACTTGTTGTGCCGCGCTCGAGGCGAATAGGGAACTTTTTGGGAACAAGATATTCGGAGGGTTAAAAGCGAAATTTTAAAAGTGTTGGGTAAACCTGGAAAAAACGAACGCTTTTTCTGTGTAAAGTGTCTATCGAGTTTGGAGCTCCGTAGTAGAATCTAATTTTATCATCAATGTAACTTCTCAAAAGGGAAATTTATACAAAGGATCTTGGCGTTTTGTTTAATGAGAACACAAATGTTAACTCTTTTATGGACAGTATTAAACATGTATTTCGAATATATTTATTAGTATAAAATACTTGTCCTTTAAGTAGGAATTTCTCTTAAATTTAATTTAAATATTCACGACAGCCCGTTTTAAAGGTTAAAGGTTATTATAAATAAATACAAAAATTAAATTAAAAATTACATAAATTTAAAACTTGAGCTGCAAAAGATATATATATATATATATATATATATATATATATATATATATATATATATATATATATATATATATATATATACATGTTTTTATTTGTGCTATTTTGCTATTGGCTGCTTATGTTGGTTCGCAATTTTGTCGGCGCATCTTTGTCTTGCGCGCTTTTGTCATATAAAGTAATGGTTATCTATAAAGAAAAATAAGACATTAGTATAAACCAGGCTACTTTTTTTAATATTGGCTTGCAGAAACTTAGATTCTAGTCAAGTTAGTTCTTCGGTGAATTACTTTTTGAAGAGCTATAATATTATAAATAATTTTGCCCAAATTCATATGAAATATTTAAAAAAGTTATATTTAATTATATATAAATCAAAACTGTCCGCATGTCACATGCTTTCTCTGTTTTATAAACATTGTCCAAAGAGATAATTAGTACAATAACAATCAATTTCAAATTAAAGTACAAAGTTAAGCGGAAAGTTCTAACAATTCTGTATTAGAGAAAACTGTTGTCAAACTTCGAGTGCTGCTTAGCTCATGATTAATAAATTACTAGCAAATGCATGTAGTTTAAGAAAAGAAAACCCAACGGTCCATAATAAAATAGTTCAAAACGCAATCATTTAAAGCAAGGAAAAAATCACAAGTTAAGGAATCAAATAATTAATTAAATTAAATTAAATTTAATCAAATAAGGAATTTAATTTATTAATTCATTTAAATAATTAATTCAATTTAATAATTATTTTAATTTAATAATTAATTGATTTAATTTAATAAATTATTTATATAATAAATTTAATTTAAATAATTAATTTAATTTAATAATCAATTTAAATAATTAATTTAATCAAATAAATAATTTAATTTTATAATAATTTAAAAAACTAATTTATTTAATAATTAATTTTAAATAATTAATTTAATTTAATTATCAACTTAAATAATTAATTTAACCAAATATTGAACAAAGAAGCGCTCAAAGTTTGCACCGGTTTCGACACGAACGAAACACGGATTGTGACATTATAACGTTTTAAAATATCTGCGTGAGTAGGTCGTGAGCGCCTTGTCCAGTAGCGGCGGTACCCGTGTCACTGCTGTAGCCCTTTCACGCGCGCGCCGAAACCGCCTGACTCGGCCGGGCCCGGGTCGGGCGGTGAGCTCGCAAACTCACGATTACAGTTTTAAAAATTCCGCGTGAGTCGGTCGTGAGCGACTCTGCCAGTTGCGGCGTTCACGTGTCACAGCTATAGCCGTGTCACGCGCGTGCCGAACACTCGCCCGGCCCGGCCGGCCTAGACAGGAAAGCACAAATCGGAAGCCCGCAGACTCACGAACGCAGTTTTTTTATAATTTTTTTTATTTCATTTATTTGATTTAAATTTTTTTAATTATTTACTTAATTATTAAATCAATTTAATTATTTGAATTAATAATTACATTAAATTCATTTGTTAAATTAAATTTGGAGACGGTGATTGTGACGGGTGGCAATTAGACACAGATTGAGCCGCTGCAGTAGTATTGAAGATATGAGCTGTTTACATTGTAAAAGGGCGGACGCGAGACGATGCGTCCGAACGCCCGGAAGATTGGCCGTGTAGAGAGAAAATTGTCACGCCAGTGCTACTCAAATGCCGACTAGTTTTGGCCATAACAAATTTAAATCGGTCCCCATATAAATAATAAATTAATTAATTATTACCTTTAATAAATTATTTAAATTAATTATTTAATTAAATTAATTATTTAATTCAATGATTTAAATAAATTATTTTTTAACTAAACAAATTATTTAAATTAATTATTCATTTTTTTTGTAAATTAATTATTAAATTAAAATATTTATTTAAATTATTTATTATACTTAAATTAAATTAATTATTAATTTAGGTAAGCGCATTTGCGCGGAAAATAATATCAGATTATATTCTTCAACAATATTGTTTGATAATTTTAGGTGAATATTGTGCCTTTGGTATCAGGGCACTCATTTTATTGATCCGGTTAACTTCTCAAATAACTTCCGAAATATTAAATTGAGATAAACACTTTCTATGAACTTTTTATAGAACTCAATCTAATACACAACTTTGCATTTAAACATTTGCCATTTTATACAAATTGCAAATTTTATCGATCCAGTTAAAACCTCCTATGCAATTCTTAACGCCTCAAATAACTTCTAAAATATTAAATTGAGATAAACACTTTCTATGAACTTTTTATATAACTCAATCTAATAAACAATTTTACATTAAAACATTTGCCATTTTATACAAATTGCAAATTTTATCGATCCAGTTAAAACCTCCTATGCAATTCTCACGTCTCAAATAACTTTCGAAATATTTAATTGAGACAAACACTTTCTTAAAACTTTTTATATAACTCAATCTAATACACAACTTTACATTAAAACATTGTTCATTTTATACAAATTACAAATTTTATCGATCCATTTAAAACCTCCTAGGCAGAAGTTAACGTCTTAAATAACCTCTGAAAAATTAAACTTAGATAAACACTTATTTTAAACTTTTTATGGAACTCAATCTAATACACAAATTTGCATTAAAACATTTGCTATATTATACGGCAACGTCACAAATGAGCGCGGACAAATAAGCATGCGTAAAAAGAGCGCTGCATCATAAGAGCGTTTACCAAAGTAGCGCTGTAACATAATAGCGTACGTCAAATGCGCAGCAGTCATAAAAGTGCTTGTCAAAAACGAGCGAGTCATAAGACTGCAAAAATACTTGAATAAAATAAAGTAATGAATATTTTAGGAATTAGATATGAAAAATATTATATAAATAAATTATGAAAAATTTGCAAAGAATAAAAATTTACGAGATATAGGCGGTAAAATTAGTATTTTATGAGCCAGAGCGTAATGATTATTAAAATGGTTAGTCAATGCAAACATTATTATTTATTAATTATTATGTATATACGAAAGTATGGCTCTCCATCCCCATACGTTCGATATACATATATTTTGTACTAAAATGAAATGGTGACTTTGAATTTATCATTAGATTTGTTCTGTAATGTTTTATTAAATTGATAAATAATTATCGATTCGACTTGCAATAAGTCCGTACAGTAATAGGGCAGGTATATGGCTCGTCAGACGTTTTTTCATTTATTTTAGACAATTACACTTAATGGTGAATGGCGAAAACAAGCGCAATATAAATTTAAAAATATAGTTTTGTCCCCCCCTCCCCTAACCGCATACGCTGTTTCAAAGTCACCGCACGCCACTAATTCCCATATTATCAATATGTAATAAATTTTTTTTTCACTATTTTGATCGGAAGAACGTCATTTGAAAATGTCGTAAATTTGGCAAATATAAATTAGATTTAAATAATATAAAACTTGAAATCATCGACATTATACTTTTAGAAGGTCAACAAGTCAACAACAAAGGTGACCTTCGTGTCACTCTCGCATTAAAATAAATCGAATGAGAGATAGATATTCTAAAAATAAACAAATTGCATTAAAATAATTCGAATTAGAGATAAATATTTTAAGAATAGACAAATTGTCAACCTTTGATAAAAAAAATATTTTTTTGTAATCTAAGATGCACGACATTTTAATCGTTATGGTTTATATGAACATAACACGAAGCATAACCTTGAACTCGTTTGCACTTGTTTATGCAACTCGAAATATTAAAAAAAAAATCAGTAGCTATGCGTCATCGGTCGCGTACTGTTCGTTACATTTTTGTCGAATAAGTGTTTTCGTTTATAATAATATCCCTTTCGATGTTTTTAATTATAAAGTGATAGTGTAATTTAGTGTATGTGTTAGAATTAAGCAGTGTATAATTGAAATTAGTGTTTATAGCTAAGCTTTGTGTATGCAAGGCGTTGCACCAGTATTTTTCCACGGCGTCCCTTCTATCGCGGGGGGCGCGGGGCGCGCGGCGGGTAGGAGTGACGCCGCGCCGTGACCCGCGAGGATATTTACAATTCTAGGCATCAGGTAATGTCTTTCGAATATAGTTAACCTTTTGTGCTAGTAAGTCGATAATGTGTCGACATCCGAGTGTATTCCAAGCGTTGCACTCGTACGTCGACAAAACTTGAAATGCATTTATTGGCTTTGTGTTGGAGCTAATTTTGCCAATTTCAATTTATTAATGGTAAAAAAGCTTCTGGTAGACACAGTTAAGTAATATTGAATTCTAAACTTATGCAAATAAGTCAATAATCTTAAATTTACGAGTGTAAGTTTATTGTAAAATTTTTCATCGGAATATGGCCGAATCGAGTTGTGTTAAGACCGCATAACGCTTACTTGACAGTTTTAAGTTATTAATTATTGGTCTTAAACTGATGTTTTCCTTCAAAGGTATCTATATTTTTATGATATGGGATGAAACGGGATTATATGCTCTAATTGTGCATAAATGTTACTTAATATTGTGTGTCTGTTATGAAATAAAAACGATTAGAAAAAAAGAGCGAGATGCAAGCAGAGCTCGCTATTTCGCTCTTTCTTAAAATCACCGATTGACAACTATCGACCTGGGTATCGACATTTTTAGCGGCAATTCAAATAATAATATTAGTCTTTTCGAGCTAGTAAATTACGAAGTTATGTAAAACAGAATTATCACCTTAAAATACAAATAGTACGTAAATTTCTGTCATGAAATATTTTTGTTGTGCTACTTAAGGGTCACACAATTAATGTTTATTTTTATATTTTGTTGGAAATTTGAAAGAATGTCTTTAATTATATTTAATACATAAAAAATAGTAATTGATAAAATAAAAATCTCGTCGTTAGAGGCAAAAGCGGAAGCAATGACATAATAAAACAATTATTTATAAAATAGCTCATTAAAACTTCATAAGATACTGTTTTTTAAAATCTTACTGGCATAAAAAGATTCTGTCAATTTTTTCGTAAATGACAGGAGGTTAGTAATAAAAATCACGTTGTTAATGCTTTTGATTAATTTAGCGAAGTAAAGATATTTAAGTATAGAATTATTTTGGATAAAATAAAATTTATTTGTCTGAATCCACGTAGCGAGAATTTTTTTTCTTACAAAAACTGAGAAAAGTCGCTCGCAATTTGGCTTGTCGATCACTGTTATAAGTGCACTTATATTACTACTCCATATTGTAATTCTTTCTTTATGTATTTGATTTGATTTAATTTTCTCATATTAAATAAAAGCAAAAGTATAAGGCATCAATGAAAAACGAAATTCGCGAATACCATTCGTGACATTTCGCCAACGCAAATTATTTCTAAAAATACGTTTCCTTATATTACCAACGAGATATCCCTTGATGTTGAATTTTATTTCTTTGAACTTTCAAACACACTTTGAACTTTGCCACAATCAATCAGAAGGCGTTCGTATTATTTTACTTTTAGTTGTTTCTACGTACTTTATTGTTATATATTTTTTTATTGTTATAATTTAGCGTTGTAAGGACGTACATATATATTAATACTACAAAAAAATATTTTAAGTATTTCAATGGGATAAGTGATCGATAAAAATAACATTTTTTTTTATTGAATTAATAAAATATACTGAGAAACATGACAATAATATAATTATTGGGGATTTCAATGCAGTTAGAATTAAAGAAACTTTAGAAATAACAGGATGCTTGGAAGGCAATAAAAGAAAAGAGTGGTTATTCATATTTTGCCAATTGGAAGATTTAATCGTCTCCGATATCCCTTTCGAATTACCAAAAATAGTCACTGTTAGGTTGCAAAGCTTATATAATACATAAATAAATTGAATAAAAAAATTAGGAGATTTAAAGGCAGTATTAAATCAGCATAAGCCCTTCACCAAATTTTAATATAAAAACGAAGATTATATATACAAAATATATACATATATTATCTAACTAAAGCAAAATTAGATTTACAACTTCTAACGGAAGGAAAAATACAATTTGAAATTGTAAATGAATAAAATAAAATTTCAGTTAAGCTTTTAAACAAAATTGCAATGACCAACAAATTGCCAAAGAAGAAGAAATTAATTCGAAATGGTAAAATATGAGAACGATAATGCTTCAAGTAGGAAGATTCTTAAGACTAAGGAGTCAGTTAAAAAGCGGTAATGTATGACAAAGGAAATATTAGCACTAATGAATATTATAGAAAATTAAAAAACAGGAATTAGATAAAATCCAACAATATTCATTGTCTTATAAAAAAATATTCAAAGAGTTAAAGAAGCTTGGATCAGTCGAAAATGCAAAGAAATAAAAAAAATAACAAAAACAAGACGAATATATTTTATATATTAGGAGAAAAAATTTATAAGAAATTTAATTTAAAAAATTTTCAATCTTAAAAGAGTGAAAACATACTTGAGTGAAAAAAAATGAAATAAATGTACTGAGGTTTTTTTGGGTAAAAAACCTTTTGGACTTGATTTTTCTTTGAAACAGGTCCTAAATTCAGGGGTGTGAGATAAAAAAATATCTAAAAGGCTGAAAAATTGTGAACTTGTGAAATTTTTCGTTGTTCTCGATTTTTCAGTTTTTAATTATTAGGTCAGATTTTAAAGCAGGTCCTAAATTCAAGGCATTGAACTTAAAAATCTATCAAAAAGGGTGAAAAGTTGAGCAGTTAAATGAAATTATTTATTTTTCTCAGTCCCTAAATTCAGAGTTTAGGTCAAAAATCCATTAAAAATCCTTTTTCATTTATTTTTATTTTTATCGATTTTTCTTTTAAACAGGCCCTTAGTTCAAGGGTTTGAGCTTAAACAATTATCAAATAGCTGAAAATTTGTTGATAAGATGCGATCGGGAAATCCTTTCAACCATTAAACAGAGGAACATGTGCTACACATAATTCCAAATATTCCTAAGGTCCAAAAAGCTTCTTCAAATTTTAATAATAAAATTGATGGTACAAATTGGATTAAATTGGAATAGTACATGACACCAGAAGAAAAATAATAGAACAGTGGAAGTTAAGCATTGTAAAAAATAAAATATACTTTAATAAATATAATATATATTCAATTTAAGAACTATTATAAAAATAAAAAAAAATATCCTAGACCAAAGGTGATATTCAAACAGTCATAAGTTGCACGTGCGCGAGCGTTGAACGTCGCGAGACTTTATCTTCTATCTATTTGCTTCGAAAGCTCAAAACTTTGTTCGACACCGTTGTTTGAAAAGTGCCCTCTGTTTCCTGTCTGATGAAGATTTGTTTTGTTATGAGCCACAGAGAAAATGAAATTTTATGTTTTATACATGTGTATATACGCCATCATTGTTCTCGCTTTAAAACTCGCAGACATAATCACTTCTAGGGAACGGTTCGCTTATCGCTTTGAAATTATTTTTTCATCTCTTCCAACATAAATCAAATGAAAATGCGTTATAATGAATTTTCTCATCTAAGGAAAACGGTTTAATATTATTTTTCGAACGTCAAATATGTAAATGTAAAAACTTATATTTCACCACCGTAAATTTATATTTATATTTATTTATTTTATTCGAAACTAAAATAGTTCATTTTAAACGTCATCCATATGTTGCTCTCTGAAAATATATTACAAGTCATGTATTTTGTTAACCCTTTGTACTTTTTGTAGCACATAAATAATTTCTGAGATAGATTTAAATGACAATGAAATACTGCAATATAAATTCATATCAGCGATTTATTATTCTGTAAATTGCAGCAATGCGAAATCTATTTTGTAGTACAGGTAAGGCATGTAACGCGAAGGCATAGCATAAACCTTAAATAACTGCACTTGCAACATGTAATTTGTTTTTTAGAAGTAAAGGAGTAAAACCTAGTATAGCTTTTGACAAATGAAGTTTTAGTATAATAATGCATATCTGTTACTTTAAAAAGTGTACAAATGGACTTGTATGTTCTAAAACGACGAACACCAAGTGATAGTTAAGGCACTGTGAATTAAGATTAGAACCCGATTGTATTCTCCCGTTTTTTTTAAAATATTATTGAATGTTTTTAAAATATATATATTTCTATCAAGTCTTTGTTAAAAACATAATGTATTTTACCAACGTATGTATAATGTACCACTACAGTTACTATTGTCGAGACATTTTTTATTTTGCATTTATTTTTATAATATAATATACATAAGTATATTATAAAGGTATTAAAAGTTAATCCTATAATATCATGCTTAAAAAATATTATATGGACTTTCCGAAAATCTCGTATTTTTCCAAATATATGCAAACACATTTATGTTTGCATATAAAGATCTGTCTCCAAAGTCGATAAAGCATAGTTTTAATTTACAAACTGATACACTATCTAGTATCGGTCCTATAATTAAATTTCGAAAGTAAGACGTCACGTCGTAATTAATTTTGCACTTTTTCCTAGCGTCGGCGTGTCGTATTTTTTGCTTTCCCTACGGGGCCCGGCTGTGTTTTGAACAACGTAGATAACGTAGAGTTGTTTATGGCCATGGAGATACACTCCGAGACGAATGAGCTTCTTAAATTCTGGTCCTGGAAGGCCAGATTAGGTTTATTCACAGAGTGCCCGCCGGATTGCCGCAAGAGTCGTTCGGGTAATTGCTCTAATAATTGCACACATACTTACACACAAACCATACCAAAGGGTCGTCGAACGACAGATTAAATTGTCGTCAAGCACGTGATCAAACCCAACAAATGGTTCGTTGAACGTCTGTGTACCTTACAAGTGAAGATGTTCAACAGAAAAAAATACCAATGATCGATTAAGTCTAAGAGTGCTGTCGTATAATCGAGTTTCAAGATACGTGTGGTCATCAGTCGCTTTTATGGCTTTGAAATATGAATTTGATGGATTTATTTCTAGTCTATTATCAAGATGAGATTAACATTCTATATTGAAATCATCGCAATAGTCAGAATAAGGCAAAAGGTTATGTTGAGCCCACGACCTTAAGATCGGTAAAAAGCAACTAATATTTCACATCTATCATGTTAAATTAATAAATGTATTATTTTAAGTTGACGTGACTGAATGATAAAATAAATTTATTTAATTAAATTGTCGCGCAAAATAATGGAGAGCTCGAGCGTCGTTGTTGTCATGAGTTATTATATCATAATGTCTATGATTAAAAATTTTCATAGTGCATTATAAATTGTATGAAAGGTGTGGCATTGCTGCACGTTCCGCATAATTGAATTGCATAATTGGTTTCTCTGGCACGATTATTATGTGTGATGAATAACAATTACAAAATAATAATAACTGCACTAATGTGTGGAGATGTCTCTTAATCAACATTTGTCAGAACTCATAAACTCAAATGGATCTTGATATTGTAGCTAGAAGCGAGAATAAGCGACTACCTGAAACCCAGTACTAAGAAATTGATCGAAAGACAGATAACGCTGACAGGTGGAGTCACAGCAGACTATTCTTTCAAAACCAATGAGAGCAATCTAATTTTAGTGTGGTTAATAATGTGAAGCATTACAAGTTGTCTTTTCTCGGGTGCTAGTATGAGTATGCAACCTTTATTAATGGTTGGGAGCGGTACTTATATAAATACTCTAAGGTCACCCCGATTCATAAAAAGTCTGATGCTTGCACTACACTCTCTGGAAGTTGTCCGAACCGGCCGAGGTCGCCGACTTCCGAGTAGCGGCCACACTGCCACAAATTTCATATGCAGCCCGGACGGCGGGCGTGAATGACGTCCACATGGCGGGTGCTGTCATGTACAGCTGGCATATTTGCGCGCGCGCCAAATAATCACAATTTTTAAATTGTTATAATATTAAAATTACGCTACTGATAATTATAAAAGTTTGTGTGGGCACTCACCAATACAATATCAGTGAACACTTTTCGGTCGTAAATATTCAATTTACGCAAAATCTTTGTCGGCTTTTGCAAAATGCCATAAGGCATAAAAATGATACTTCAGAATACGAACACCACATCTGTGACTATCCTAGAATTTGTCGCCATCGATTCTAAATAAGAATTCGTTGTGGTGTGACAATTATATAAACCGATATAGGAAAATACATAAGCATATTCGAAACGATTTTTTTAAACAAAATCAAGTACCACTAATTATTTAATTTTATATGAAAAAAATATAATAACGATATCTGTTAGAAGAATATACTATCAAAAATTTAATTAATCCCTTTTGATGCCCTAAAATATTCAAAGATGTCAGTAAGGGTCTGTTGAAGTCCCCGATAAGCATGTGGTATTATAACTTGACCATAGGACGCCTACGTGCATACTGAAATTGAACCGAGTAACTCGTTCTATCTCAGTTTGCGAAAAACCATATTATTATCTCTCACTCTCGTCACTTAACACGTGAGAGAGTGAAAGGGGAAGTATCTCACCGCTCGTGCTCGAAAGAGCAGCTCCGACTTCGGTTTCTTTGACTTCGGTCCGTTTGCCTACAATGTTCGGAAGCGTTCGAAGCTGGCCAAGTCGACTGAATTACCCCCACTTTACCTCCCGTTCTCGGTAACCTCTTGGCCAACCTTGGCCAACTTCCAGAGAGTGTAGTGCAGGCATGACATTGACAATTACAGGCCAATAACGTTGATTTCAGCACCCGCTGAAATTTTGAATTGATATTTTTTTATGATATCCTTTATTCTGCGGTCTTTTCGAGTAGAAGCTTCCGACTACCCCTTTGCACCCTCTCTTAGAATTCTGTTTCGCGATATTTTTTAATACATTTTTGAATAGCAGAACCACTAAATCTCACTATTCGCGCTATCACTAGAATTGAAACATTTTCTTCGAGATATGCTATTATTTTAGATTTTACCGTGATCGACATTCGTTTAGATCTCTCCATGATTTTCGGTTTGTCTTTACATAACCTTTACAACTAAGGAGGCTTTACAAGTTACACTATCTTGTAAATTATTACCACAGATGCAATTTATCATGAAAAATACAATAGAACGAGTTTAAAGAAAAGAATACATTTTAATAATAGAATTCGTGAAATATTGCCTATGAAACTTTCAATTGGCCACCGCTGTATGTATAATAAAAGTCTTTTCTTAAACATATTTTTAAAATTATTTATTGCCTTTAAAGTTTAGTAATCTTAATAAACTTAAACTAAGCTTATCAAATATTTATGTATTAAATTTATTCATTATTATATGTACTTACAACTGCCATCACCTTTTATCTCAAATGATTAGAATTTGATTGGCATTTTAAGACATTTTATAAGGGTAGTTACAGTGATAAGAAAATTGACACAATTCATCTTGATAAATAGGCATGCTTAATATAAAATTATTTAATTACCTTACTATTAGACGTAATATTTTATTATATGGTATATATAATAGTGTTTTCTTTCAATCTTTTAAGCTCAGAAATTTTATTCCATTTAATAATTAAAAGACTATGCTACTTATATGAACGTTATGATTTATTGAATATACTGTATTGACACATACATTTTATTACACCGTGATTTTAATAAAAATAAGTATGTGTATTAGTTGTGTTAGAGTTTTGCGTGTTCATTATACCTGTACTTTTAATATTTTAATATATTACTGGGATTCTTATTGACTTTTTAAATGATGTACCACATCTGTAGCACAGCTATGTTAAACAATACTGGAGGGAGAATCTCTGTGGCGTATTCTCGATTGCAATCTAAAGGATTCTGAAAGTTTTCCTTGGTAGTTGAAGTCTCAGAAATAATATATCATATAGATTACAAATACATTACATTCTTAAACGCATACTGCAAATATCGCATACAGAAAATTGCACTAGCATATAAACAAGAACGCGGTTTACTATCATAGTTATTGGCATTGAGTAATAAAATCACTGACGAAGCAATCGTAAAACTCAAAATGTAACAACGCGCAATTTCACTTGTGTACTGAAAAAATAACGACATGTTTTCCAAAAGACTGGCGTAAAGTGATTGAGACACATGCCTAAGAATCCGTTATCCTCTACATTCACATTATTTGAGTCAATCGAAATGCTCTGTTTTAAAACTAAAAATAGTTTTGAAAAAACGTAGCTTAATCAAATTAACAGGTGTGATTTCGTCGTCTAGTTTGAATTTAACTTGAACGCTCTCAAAGGTTACGGATAAAACGTGTAACGTTCGGTTTACTCTCTAGGTGATACTGTTTAGTTTGCTTAAGCTGCTACATACGAGAGGAAATGTTTATCTAATAGTGAGAATAAATATTCGTAATTAAATGCTAATAATCGTCTTTACCTATCAATAATGATTGTGTCACAAAAACTTTTCCGAAAGTAAAAGTAGTTCCCTTTTTTAGGCATCTTAAGATATTAAAATTTTTCACACTAGTGGCTTTACTAGTATTTACATGTTATCGGTTTTCCTCAGCCATACTTTGATTACTTTGCTTCAAAGAAATTCGTATTTTGCAAGCCGAAGATCACTCATAATTAGGTTTTGCCATATAGCTGCAGTTTTTATTATTATTTAATTAATATTTAAGACAATCAGTGATTCTACAATGATGGAACTAATTGTATATTAAATATTCATATTTTAAATAATAATATTTAAACATTATGTTTATTCAAAGCAGGGTGAATATTATTGAGTATATTTGCTAAATATGTTTACTAAAATTAGTTTAATAGAACTACAATAAATATCCAATGTCATGGTAGTCTCAGTCGAAATTTTAAAAACTAATTTTTCTGCGATATAAATATAATAAACTGTAAGTTAAAATGATGTTATTTCGTAAGGCTTTGGCAATCAATTTGCTACTCTTCGCGAGCCTGACTCTTGATCTATTCATAGAGATCGTTCTCTCAAACAACCGGTATAATGTAATATAAGTAATATGGAAAGATTTTAGGTGTTGAAATTTTGGTTGATAGATTGTATTGATTTAAAAAAATAATAATGGAATATAATCTAGAGTCAAATTTCAATATTTCTATTTATCTGTTTAAAGTATATATATATATTACCATGTTTTCAATTTATATTTGAGAGGTTTTATCGATATAATATATAAAAATGTATCGGTAGTTATATACTGCATGTATAATATTAATATATACATATATATTATAATAAAAATCTCCATTATCCCGGCGGTTTATGCAGCGAAAGAAATAAAAAGAAACTGTGGTACGTTAAATTTTTTCTTTCCATTTCTAGACCGTTTTCCAGACTCTTATATTCAAATCCGAAACATAATTCTTAAAAGCGTTGATGCAGTCGTTTGAATATTAAAGTGGAAAAAAATCCACCGATATTCCTTGCGGACTATTTTTCATGATATTTTATTCTAATTGTGTGCGACTATCTAATTTTAGAACGTTTGATCGTTTATAGCATTATCATTGGGTGAGATTTTATAGACATCTAATCAGTATTAAGCTCATTATATTATATGTACATATGTATATCGACGCATGCATAACTCACAATATAGAGCATAATTTAACAGGACTGCAAATTATTTCAACCATTTTATGGATTAATAAAACGCTTGCGGCAAGTGTGTGGTAGTTTTAATAATTCCGACGCATGTCCCTGGTTTAGTTACAGTTAACACATATATAAAATACAATTAATCTAAAATAAAATTCGGCTACCTTCAAAGATTGTTTACCACCTTCTTTGCCAATGACTTCATTAACATATAAAACCATATATGTATGTGGCATCTATAGTACATAAGCAAGAAATAATTTGTCCTAGTTTATGAAGATATGAAAGTCACTCACCCCGATCAAGAAAAAGAGTGATAAATCGCTTATCGAAAACTTAAGACTGGTTGTTATTTTTTCGGTACTTGCTAATGTATAGTTTTTTCAGACGAAACCCGTTTTTTAGAGCTAAAACATGGGTTTCGTTTACGTCGTTCCATGGTCACTCGCGCCTTGTGCCTTTTGAAAGCGGTAGCAAAATCCCTCGATTCTAAAATCCAGATCGATGTAGTCTATACTTAATAATTATTTGAATTTAAAAAAAAAATTGTTATTTTTTTATTTAATAACTGTAAAAAAATTATTCAGTGTACGTATTTTAAAAAAATTCAAACTTTACGAATATATTAGAATAATTTATATTTAAAAATAAAATTTATATTTGAAACTTTAAGTTCAACACACAGTTTATTTTACATTAATTCAAATACATATTTATTATTTGAGTATTGAGAAAGTAAAATTCAAATAGTGCTTAGTATTAGTTTAACGAAATTAACATAGAAAGGAACACAGAAAGTATTAAGGAAATTTTACCGTGTCAAAGGATATTTATGTAGTTATGAATGAGGAACGAAACTGGCAAAGGATTTTTTTTCACAATAATACATTTTGCACCTTTGACAAAATGTTTCGTGTCGAAAAATTATTCTGGAAATGGAATCACATTTGTTAAATTTCTGACTGGCGTTCTCTTCAGTCTAAATTGGAAATTTCACATGTACAAGGAATTTTTGAGAATATCCAATTACTAGCAGCCACATTGATCAAGAGCACGCGCTACACGCGGGTCGCAACCGAAGCGAAATTAACGTTCGACAATTTGGCAATGAGTCGAATTTAGATAAGTCGGGTTTAATGTTATGCCTACGGCAGAATATGTAGTACGCGTGCATAATTTTAACGTTTTATATGCAGGCTTGCCGAGAGAGAGGGGAAAAATTCCCGGGGCTTGTTCTCATCGAGGGGTCCGACTTTGGTAAAATCATAGCAAGGATATATAAATAAAAAAGTAAAAACTGACCTCAAATAATGAATCTGAACTAAACTACAGTTGTTTGAGATGTATGTACTAATGTATATTAGGCATAAGTTCCTTTAACCCTTTATATACATACAATATATAAAAGGAGTGGAACATTGCCTTTAAGAGCACTCACTTTCACAATAAATATTATTATTCAAAGGGAGAGATTGTAGTTTTTTGACGCGGCTCCGTCTGTGTTAAAATTTGTTTGCAAATTATTGTTGACTTTATTACTTTTTGAAATCAATTTGAGAGTTGCGAAACGTCCATTTGCTGTTCAAACCCAAACCTAACCTAATGAAATTTCTAAAACTAATTGCAGTTTTATTTGAGTAAATACAAACTAAGCTATATCATCTCTTAAAGAAACATAAGTACAGACATTCATCTCATCTCATATATTGCTCCATAGTTTGTCTGCATTTCAATATTACGCTATATTTTAAAAATATGATAGCTTTTCTTAAATATTTCTATGGACTTATAATATAAGAGAGCTGACCAAAGTATATTCATATACCAAATTTTGGTCAATAGCGGAGCGCAAAACAATTATCACTTCTCAAAAGGCAAAAATTCCTCAGATAAACGGTTACCTTTTATAGAAATATAAAATAAATAGCACCTGTCCACTGATCTTGGCAAGGAACAATTTGTATGCCTTACCGTTTAGATACATACATACATATTAAATAACAAACCGTCAGAGAAGTGTAATGATCTGAATCAAGGCGATTACTGCTGTGTTACATGTCCCCGGAGAAAGTATGAGTGTCAAATGTTCGGTTTTGAATCAGAACAAAAGTTAGCTTTAGCAGTCGTTTTTATTTTTTTCTATAATACAATATATGCATACTACTCTAGTGAAGTATTACATCAACATCTTTTATAGATACAATAAATGTTAATTATTGTATTAAGTATTTTGTGTATGTATGTTGTTATTTAAATTCAAACTAATTTGAGAATTAATTCACTTGTTGATCCCTTAGCAACAAACAAACGAAAAAAATATCAAACAAACCGGTGACAGCGAAGGAAGTCCGTCAAGACGTATGAAAAATTCTACGAGGCGCTAAATCAGCGTAATAAAATCTGCCAAAAAAAGAGTTATCCTTAAAAACAACAAAGATCTAATAATTCTTCCTGCCGACAAAAAAAACGCAACTGTCGTGTTAAATCAATGCGAATACGACGATAAGATTACTTTACTGGCCGATAAGGCTTATAAAGAAAACAGAAACGTCGCAACTATTTACCAGAAAAAGAATAGAAAAAAATTGATCTAATAATCACTTATGACAAGACTTGCACCACGAATTAACTTTTCAAGGACCCCACGTTTTTACGGTCTCCCTAAAATACATTAAACAGGGTTACTATTAGGGGCAATTGTCAGTGCTGTTGATGCACCCATTCAAGAGCTAACAAAATATCTAGCAAAGGATTTCTAACCACTGACAGAAAAAATGGCGTTTTATGTATTAAAACTTGTTCGTGTTTGTAGATAAGATTCGTAAAATAAAATTGGACGATCAAGATCTTCTGGTGAATTTAAAATTGTCACCGACCCAATTGCCACAAAATTACACCGACACAAATGACACGTCCCGTGCAAACGGACAATTAATTAATATAATTATTACTGCCCCACCGAAATGTGTACATATGACAAGATCAAGGACCAGAGCGGCAGGTTCAGATAATTCATGACCATGGCTAGAGCATCGCAGCCGAAATATGGAAAAAAAGTAAGTGAAAAACGCGATTTATCCCGAGATTCCAATAATATTAATACTCGCGAACTTTTAAAATCCACACATATAAATATATATATTTTTGGATCAATATTAGCTACGGATGCCATCGCGATCTTACTTGTATGTAAGCGTGTGACGTTTCGAAGAGTCTGTCACTCATCATCCTCTTTATTTAAATTTGTTATTTCTATGAATTGTAGTATAGATAATAGTGTTGAAAATAGTGTTAATTTGTGGTTTTTTGCTTACCGGTTTCACCCTGCTCGGATTATTTTTAAACTGTTACGCAGTACTGTATCAAAGGTTTATCATACACCCAAATTAGGATATCTCTATTATGTTTTATATTACATAGTAGATATATCCTAATTTTACTTAATTCATTTTTAACTGTGTATTGAGTTGGTGTGTTGTCGAACGATTTTCACAGAAGTTTAATTATTTGTTATTTATTTTAATGGATTATTTTTTCATATATTTTACATAATAATAATCATAAACTGATTGGTCTTTACGAAACATAGCATTGCAGTGGTGAATTTACAATTTTTAGAAAGGTGTTTATTCAACGTATTATATTATCTAGATTTCCTAAAGTTTTTAATGACGATTCAAAAATTTAATTAATGTTTTCTACAGATGTCTTAGTTTTGATTATCGCCCGGGCTACTTTGTCATATATTTTTTTATCTGGATTATTTCGTATAAACACATATAATGTAGAAAACTCAAGCATTTTATTGCTTTTCACACTATAGCTAAAATAAGTCTTTAGTGTGCTGGAAAAGAAGACAAAACTCCATTCAATCGCAAGTGTTTAAAATAACGGTTTAAGTCTTTTCTGAAAATTTTACATAAAGTTGAAATGGCCTTGGCAAACTTTAGATTACACATTTCATATTTAGGCGAAAGTAATTTGATGCAAATTATCTAATGTTTGAAATGTTACACATATGTAAATAAAATATCACTAGTAACAACCAAGTTTTTATTAGGAGGATTTTCTAACTTAGTCAAACATGGGAGTCTATATATTGAGTTAAAGTTAGTACGAACTTAGTGAGTCCAAGTAAGATTGCTTTTTGAAGTTCTTATGTATTGAACACCAAAGTACATATATGTTTTAAGTGTCAGGATAAGTGATTTTGTGATACTTGCCTCTTTTAAGGGTAACGTTCAATTACAAAAGCTCAAGGGCGTGCTTAGATTTGTTATGGTACGTTTACTTTCCAATAATAATTATTTTGGCTGTTAGATATTTTGAACAAGTGTAAGCAGCAACACCTTGTTGTAAATTAAAAAGCGCTCACAATTAAAAAAAAATAAAATGTCATTTTGTAATATTTTTTTTATTTATGACGCATGCTTTTAACTACAGTTGATTTTTTGTCGGGTACTGATCAGCATTGAGCGATAAACTGTTGTTTTAGTGTCAGGTACCCACCGATGTTGATGACTTAATATCGTAATATTTAGGTTAGATGTTTGTAAAGTGTACCCGCTATCTTAATTTTGAAACCTATCTTTCTCGATCCGGTCGCCAATGTTAATGAATTGTATGGTAAACTAATTGATGAATTGATTACCGGTATTTATTTATGGATTATGGAGGGAACAACTTTAAAAAATAAATCTTCTCTCAAACAATGAAACACGCAAGATCTGTGTGTTGTAAAATAGTTAACCGGCCATTGGCATTATTGCTTAATTATTATTTTTTGTAATATATATATATTATGATCAGATGATTTTATTATTAAAATATAAGGTAGATAGTGGTAGTATCAACAATAATTTCGATTTAAACAGTGGGTTTATGTATGCGACACTGTGCATTCGCTGCGAAACCGAGCCGAATGCCTAGAGATGTCATCTCCGGAGATGGTTAAGTCAACATCCCTTCGGGTTCCGTATTCCGTTTATTTCCGCGAGGTGTTATTGTATGATTTGACTCGAACAACATATACAAACCCTAGAATAATAAGCAGCAACGTATGGAAGCGATTATGGCGAAGGATCTGTACCGAAATCTGAAAGCTGGCATTATTCTGGTACGTGTGTGGCATAAATTAGTTTTAGCGAGCTTAACAGTTATCTTTAGAACTTTGCTTAAACTAAGCGAGAGCGAGATTCAGGAATAAATAATAAAAATAGGATTTTTATTAAAAATCACGTTTTTTATTATAAAAAACCAATTCTAATCTTATCACCTCTCTAATATGCGAATAGCCCAAGAATCACAAATAAATAAATATTCTTTTCAAAGCATCTAAGCCGTAATCCATTTCCTGTTTGTTGTTTTATATCAGTTACTGTTAAATACCATTTCGCCTATCACCTGTAACAGGTGATGACTTCATCTAGTGCTTCGTATGTTGAAGGTGTATAGCAATGTTGAGTGTTATAATGCAATTCCTAACTTTACCGATAAAAGTAAAGATCGAACTCGCTTTGAAGCAAGCCATAATATTTTAAAAGCTATAAATCTTTCGCTGGAATGCTTCCAATTGAATCGCTTGAATTGATTTATTTTCAGTAGATAAGTTAAAGTATTGAATATGAATCGGAAACCAATATTTTATATTTATTATAAGTATTGTTTGAAACTAAATTGTTGTGTTTATGATATTCAGTTAAATAAAAATAATTATAAAAATTATTAGAGAGATTAAAATATATTTTATTATTTAATCTGTGCCTCATTATATGTGCAAGTGTATATGTTTTTGAAAAACCTTGCCACCTTACATTATATATTAGATACAATTTGCAAATATATATAATTTAAAATGAAATGCACTTGTAATGCATTATACTAATGAGAAATTCCAACAGAATTTAGCATGCGATTCCCAGTGAAACGAGCCAGACCACCAATAGTCCATTAGCCCGAGATGTCGATAACCGAATCATCTAATCCATTAGACAGTATTAAGTTGAATAACTCGGCATGTACACAGGGTCGACGAAAAGGAGCGACCAGTGCCAAAGGACCAACAAGGATACTATATATTATTTGACCCGGCATATTGTTCACGGCAATTAATTCGCATTTCGCCGCACGCGATTCATGGCGCGGGTAGTGGCTCGTAATGGCGTCATAAATTCTAAAATGAGACTATTACGACTCCATCTCTGCGTTGTTGGATTTTTGTGACTGCAATACCAATTAATACAACATACGTTCCGGAGTGATGTATGGGCGTTGTGTAAATGTTTTGCGAAAATGTCCGAAACGTGGCGTGGAAACGAAACAAGCATTTGGTCGCGTTTTTGCAAAGACTTGGAAACATTTTCAAAGATTGTACTTGGTTGAATATCAAAGTTAATCATTGTATAGAAGCATTAAAATAAATGTATTTAAAAAAAGTTGTTGTAAAAATTAAACAGGATGAAATCGATTTCAACTAATTTACTGTTCTCCAAACTTTGAACCCAACTTTAAACTGTTTCCAATGATTATTAGAACCATTTGAAACTACTTTTAAAAAAAGGTAAAAATCCTTATTAAGATCTATCTAAAAAATATTTTTTTTGGCTTACTAAATATTTTTAAGCTCTATCAAAAAGTCCCATTGCTTTGCAAAGCACCAGGAATATCAAAAATTTTGAACTACGTCCTATAGTTGCTCTTGCGTCATTAATGATAGTAGAGATGGTAGCACACTTTTTTATTATACTGATACCATGTTTTTCTTTTAACTCGTGGCTTGTCACTTGGTATCTGTTGAAGCAGCTTAAATACTTTAATTTTTGAACTTGAGTAAAATAACATACTTTAAAACAAAGATACTAGAAATACCTAGCATACAATAAAGGATCATATTTGGGCACTGGCGTAAAAATAAAAATATTACGATATTAAGTCAAAATGGTCGGCAGGTAAAAACATTTTTGCTATCTGCTAATCCAGATTAACTCGGTGTTGATATGCTTGAAATTATAAATATATTAATCGATTGTTCTTTAGTTGTAGCTTCTTTTTGTGAACGGTAAACAATTTTGTGCATTTTAAAATTCCATTGTATATGAAGTATAAATTGAGATAATAACGTAGGTTTTGTTTAGTGTAGTGTTACTGTATTTTTTGTTAGATTTTATTAACTAAAAAACTAATAATAAACACAATACTAGGTGACTTTAAACGATAAAGCTAATATGTACATACACATTTATTCAATACACTATCCCCACATATGATTAAATTTACAACGTATTTCCCATATGGTTCGAAATCTGAATCGAGCATTTTGAAAATGCAATATGTGCGCTATAGTAGTGATTTCATAGAAGCAATCCTCCAGAGAAGGAATCCGTATTATTAATACGTTCCTTTACGTACCGTAAGGAAATAACTTGGCACCAGTTCAAATGTATGATTATAAATAAGGTTCATGTAAGCGTGTATAAATTAATATATTAACAATATTAATAACGTAACTTATTGCGAATAAATTAAATAATATATAATATTTTCAGGAATTATGTATATAATATGTATATAAGTTGCTTAAAATATATTTTAGAATTTATTATTATGTAAAAAAATTCAATCTTCTGGTAGTGCTTTAATTATGTGTTCGTCCGAACACGTGCAATGTTTTATTGATCATATTTACTTACTTTAGCTATCATGCTTGATTATCACATAAAAATAAAATATCCTTCATTAGGTACAGAGTATGCAATAAAATACATTATTGTTGTTAAACAACTCTTTCATTGAAATATTTATGAATCAAAATGTCAGCAAAACGACTATTATATTATTTGCAAGTGGGTCCGGAAAAACATTTTTTACGTTTGTACAATTAAATTTGTTAAGGAATACGCACTTGTTAAGCCGAGTAATATTATCTTGATGATATTAAGCCTATGCATAGTATTTTGGTGCAAAAACATGTTTCGTTAAGTGCGTTTTGTTAATAGTGTATTATATATTCTTTGTTTATTTTTGGTTTTAAGAAGTGAATCACGTGCCTGCGTATTTTATTTTGCAATTACATCCAACGATTGACAACCGCTGTTTTTAAATATCATAATATATTATTCTTAAAACGAGCAGAAAATATATTTTTCCATATCAAATTGACCGTTTGTCTATGCGCGCAGCTACTAAATTATGTGTAACTAAAATCTTATGCATTCCTAAATATAATTTACTAAAACTTATATTAACCGAGATTTTTATATAAAAAAGAAAAATTAAGTCACAAATTATTTTACTATAACATTTAGGATTATTATTATTTAATATTGCAAGGAAGCCGAAATCTTTAAAAATTTAAAAATTATAATATTTATAAAAAAATATTGACAAAGTTATGCGAAAATGTGTCACTACAATAATTAATTGTCGATTCGCGTTCTGTAGGATACGCTAGTTCGTTGCGTTTTTGAATATGGCTCAATTGCCTGGAATTCAAGTGAAACGAACTATTCCATGTTGTAAAAGAGAATTAAAAAAATTGAAATAATTCTACAAGAGTATGGGTCGAAATCATATTTTTATTCTAGGGGATTTTTGCTATAAAGGTTAGGATATGATTCTTTGAATTTTTGGCGCAGCGTTTACTCAATGAAACACTTTTTAAAGTATCGATAACCCGGCAATGCTCGGTGAATTTCGGCTGTTAGCGCTGGAGAGTCGCGATCGCGTCCGTTATTCTTGTCCGTTGTGGCCAGGACCTCAGTGGTTGAATCATTTTCTAAGTGAGCTGGCTAAACATAAAGATGATTTTGGTGATAGTTATAAGGAGTTTGAAAAATTATGTAGGATAGTACTCATCTATTTTAGATGTGTATTTAAAATGTGTTCTTAATTTTTTTTTTAATGTTTAATTATGTAACCATTATATGTATAATAGCTCTCATCTCACATTATAAAAATCTGTCAAGTAATGATAGTTAGATTTGTAATAAAAAATAATTAAAATTTGTTTTTTAAACAATAATCTAAATTTCCATGTTGCTTAAATAACGAGAAATTTAACGAGATTGATAAATATAACGAGATAATAAAATATGCTACTTGGTCGGTCGACTAGAGAATAATCTTCTCGTCGACCGAGCTCTGCTGATTTGCTCTAATTGCCGACATATGCCGCTCTATAGTCAGATTCAATATTGGTTACTTGAATTAAGGAATTGTTTGAGCGTTGCGTTTAAAATTACTATTTTCCATTTTTATACAAAAATAGCATCATACATTGTATTATAAATATATGAGCCTTACAATATAAAGCAGTAAAGTTAGCGATGCGTATAATACTATTGATATTATCGGATTAAGAGGTGAATTTTCTATTTGGTGTCGAATTTATGCTTTATTTCAACAAGGTTCTCTGCCATATGCATCGAATAAGCTTAATGGTAATATTATCTATGATGTGACAAGTGAAAGAAAATTTCAATACGTGTAAAGAATAATAATGTTGCCAGTTTTCAACTGACAAATTTATTTCTATTTATTAAGCGAAACAAAACAATACCCGAGGTCAAATAAATAGTGTATTTTTAATAAGAAAGTATTTAATTTTCATGTGATATACTATACATGTACTAAAATCATAACACACTTGTGCCATGCTCGATTAAAAACAAACTCCAAGCGGAAAAGTGAGCTTACACTATGTACATGCGAAATTAGTGTTTCGTAAAGCTGTAATTTGAATTTTCCAGTAATAAATTAAGCTGGAACCACTATACAATAAAACGAGCTGCATTTTCCACTGTTCATTAAACACAAAGTAGTATATAAGGCCGATGTGTCTATATACATAGTATGTACACTCTAATAGCTATAGTTTCGTGTGTCTATATGACTATACGAGCTTCGTGCAGATTTGAATAAATTATGCAAATGTACAGGGATGAACTCGACCTCGCAACCCTACGTTTCATTGCTTAAATATTATTATTGCATGTTTGTATTAAAATATAGTGTAGATATCTAATCGGTAAAATTTTACAGATATATATATTATACAATGTGCAAAACGTTGATTCAAACACTGTTTGCTTGGATTTTTAGAATCGCAAGCAGTGAGTCACCGTCAACTACGAAGACATGAGTGATAAGCGGGGAAACAGATACAGAATGATTTTACTATTTAATTGATTTAAAAAAAAAAAAAATTTGTTTGCATGATTATTTAATTTTATATCTGAAATGTTTTTGATAAAAGGTTTATCCCATCTAGTAGTATTCTTACGATTAAAATCTAGAGCCTATTCACACACTATTGCAGTGGTTCTTAACCGGTGCCTCACGAAATCATGAAAGCCAAAATTTAATGCCGGCTCATTTACAGTCTCGCTGAGAACATACGGGAAAGGCTGAGTGTGACATGCATTATTATTCTTGCAGCGTTCTCGTTCTCGCTCTCGTTCGTTCTCGGATCGGTGTCAAAATTTTATGTCAAAGACAATGGGTTTTCTCGCTTTTAAGCGAAGTGGTTATCTAGAGAAAAAGTGCTATGCCGATTCTTAGAACTTAAGAATGAATTGTTAACCTTTTTACAAAAAGGTATGGATAGTTTTGTACACTGTCTGCAAATTATATTTGTTGTGCTATAATAACATTAGCTGTTATTTTTAATTACATATATAGCGTAAATACCAGGATTCTAAGAAAAAATATTTTTTTGACATCTACTGAGCTCTTTTTTTTTGGAAAAATCTCATATATAAAAAAAAGTAAAGTAGATATATTTTCTTCGCTACATAATTATAGTGCTAAGATAAATATTTCTAAATGTTATTAGATTGAATGTTACTTTCTTTCCCCAAATATAGAAAATTAGGACTGGATTCGAAATCCCTTTGCCACAATTGATATATCGAGTTGTGAATTTTCGTATCAAGAAGAAAAAAACATTTGTTACCCTCTCAATAGATCGTACTCCAAAAAATAATATTCTTTGAAATAAGTGAAAGGAATTTTGGATTTTTGTCTAAGACAAATAACCAGCTCTCTGCATAAAGGCACTTAAAAAGTTGTTACAGTTTTCAACTTTATATTTGTGTGAGCTCGGTTTCTCGACATTTACCAATATAAAAACTAACATCAATTTAGAGACAGAATTGAAAATAGTTATATCAAATATTATATCTAATATCGCTGAAATCTGCCAAAGTCAACAAGCTTAGATATCACATAAAATGATTTTTGCCTATTTTTAGTTATATTTTTACAAATATGCATATATTTATTTTAAATGTTGTATAATTTGTTAAATCTTCTATAATATTTATTTTTAACTGTTATATAAAATTTTGTTATTTTTTTGCCCTTCGGTGCTCCGCGAATTTTCCCACTAAAATAGTGACTGAAGTTCTGATCTACCACTGTATTTTTTTTTATTATTATGTAGAAATTTTATTATTCTGACATTTTATGTATAATATTGTATGTAATATATTCATATTATATGGGACTCCCCGTTGATTTTTACTAATCGCATCGTTGCCCTATCCAATAAAAAGGGCTTGTCTGAAATAAAAGAGAGAACAATCAGATATCTGAAGCAGACGATGACAATTTAAATCGTCGAATGGAGGGGAAAAAATGGATAATTTATATCGGCGAATGGATGTCTCATATAAATTTCTCATGTTATCTCCTGTTTCCTTTGTAAATCGAGCACTACCAGTGGAAAATTTAAATTTACGACTCGGCGCTTTCGTGCCCCCATCCCTTGGCGCCCTTCGCGAACAATTCGGCGAGCCCATTTTTATATATTAATTCACCGACACGTGAACGCGTACAATTGAACAGGGTGATCTAATATATATATATATATTTTTTTTCACAGGCAATGCACATTTTTGTATATGGCAGTGTTGTCTATCATTACAGTTATTACATACATCCTTTCAGAATAAATATACAAGTTGTATTAATTACACAAAAAGTTTCTACAGTTTTTTTCAAAAATATTTTGTTGTAACTGGCAATAATAATCTAGTAAGCCAAATATCTTTTTTGAGTCAGGCGGCAGTTAATAATTTTCTCACCGGCCGACCATGTAGCGTCTTATGACTTTTAAAGTTCTTTGTTTACCAGCTAGAATTATGATATGTGTTGTATCCTGAATCTGATTTTCATGTTACTTGGTATAATTTCTGACAAAAATGCCACTGTACGTTGTTATCCATTCTTTGTTTGCGATGATAACATGTGTAGCATCCTAAATCTTAATTATAATATTATACGTTTATTCGTTCACAGCATCGTAGGCAAAGGATGAAATATAAATTTTTTCGTAAAAAATATTCTTAGACTGCTCTGTATATGAATGTAAGTGTGTGTGAAAGTAAATATTTGGTAGGTTTTCAAATACCATTATTAATGTAAGATGAATAATTAAGATTATATATAATCAGAAAGTAGCGCCAAGTTAACAGTTACTTCAAAAGATTACATTATGAATTTTAAAATAACTCAACCTATAGCAGCATCTATTATTTATATTATAACTACGAGCGAAATCCACAAAGAAACTAATGGTATTAAGTCAAATATTTATTTGGTTCAGTTACGTTAATATACTCGTATATTATTATACATTTCATTACAATATCTTATTATTATACAGTTTTTCGATAATACAAATAAACTCTTTTGATACAATTAATTCCACGAAAATAATCTTGCTAAATTGCTTTTCAAGCTAGAAATTTCATGCCTTATAATTTCTCGGAGACATTGTCCCAGTTCGCGTTAAATAATTTATCTCAATTACCATTAATGTTGACATATTGTATTATATATAAAATCTAATATAATAAAGTCAGAAGCAATCGATGGCTTTGTTACGTATAAATACGGATAACAAAGTGGCACTTTGTCGATATGGTTGTTGTTATTAGACATGGCTCCTCGTATTTTGTCCATATTTACAAAGTTCCTCTCAACGACCTCCTGAGGGGATAGTTTGTAATTTCGCATCTACGGCATATTTATCAAGCTTAAATTGTCTCGGGACAGGACGAAAGTAAGTAACGAACGATGCAGCAGTAAATAACTCTGCGAGAGTAGAGTATAAATAACGCTAGCATGAGTCAATAATTACTACCTAAAACGCAATATGAGGTGGAAATTACTTTACATTGAAAAGTATTAAAATTTAGTCAGTATCTTTACAGATTTTATATAAAATTTTGTAGCTCCTTTAAAGACTTTTTAATAATTTATATTCCTCTACAATATAAAACGATTTGGCGGGAGTTTGTTTTTATTGAAATATACTTTTTATATAAAGTTTATAAAGAAAATGTAATTAAGTTCCCCAAGAAGACTTCTGTATTATATAACTTTTAGAATTAGGAGAAAATCTAGCGCCTCTTCAACTTTTCTCAATGAACCTCGATGAATCGAGGTGGAATCAGACCCTTTATTATTGTTTACTAAAACCCTTATTAGATTACATTTTTACTTTAAATCGTTTATATATATATAATAAGTCTATGATTTATAATCGAGTTATATAGCCTATTTAGAGATGTGGTATTTAGTTATGAGAGTATGTGAAAAAAATATCCATCCAAAAATTTAATTTTGCCTTGAAAATAATCAGTCTAAACTTAAATAATAAAGCATAGGCGTGGGCGTGTGAGCTACACTTGTTTTATTGCAAATGAATGCTGTGGCAGCAATATTGTTGAATGTTTTTGCCAATATGAAATGACCGTGTATGACATAAGCATCTGATTTCAGTCAGAATAAGACTCATTAATACTGAATGTGTTTGAGTGAATGACATTTTTATAAATATCAGCTGATATTTAGAAGAAAATCGATATTTACTATTCCTTTATTTGTATATTAAAAGCTAACAGGTCGTAGACTTTGGCTGAGTAAGTAGTTATCTTTCTAAAAGTCGTTAGTACTTATGACTTTAAGCACAAGTCCTGAAGGTGATGCTCAACAAAAGGCGTGATCGATGTCAGTGGTCTTAATAACACGTTATATATAAAGACGCGAAGGCCCATTGTGCCCCCACCATGTACGTTGGTAAGAATCACAAGACTACGAGCACCGCTCGTAGAATTTAAGACATGCGTATATCGTGTAAGCGCGCGAGTCCCTTGACATGAGTTTATGTATCATGTTGTTGAGTCATTCTAGATATTTTTATTGCGCTTGTAACGCGTTTGTTTACCACAGATTTTTTCATACTTGGATGGTTCCATTTATACACTAAGAATTATTAAAAACGTTGGTACTACGGTGCAGTTCACTAATATATTAGTGACACATGTCTTTGCTTAGTTACGTTAGTAGTAAATAATTACCATAATACTGCGCTTCTGTTTTGTCAGTAAAATTGAATTATTCCATTAATGGCTGATTTGTCTGTATTTTATACGTCTTGAACCAGACGAGGCGAATGTTATGAATCAAATAAATTATACGATATACGCGTGTTCGCCAGAGATGGCGAACAATCGGTGTCGGAGTTCACCTTGGCCAGAGTCGGGAGGTCAGCCGACACAGTGTGGCTCGTAAACATGTCAGCGTAAACTGTGTACGACTCGACGCCGAGATGAGAAAGCTGACATCTACACCGTTTGGCGCTGCAACTCTCGACGGGTACAGTCGCGACATTAAAATAATTTAAAAATGAGAGTTTTTGAGAGAAATTTATTAAAATATGTTTTTATCATATTAATGCATTTAGAGAAAATAGACTGATTTGAATATCAGATAGCACACTGAATTTAGTTAGATCATTATTGTTTCTGTTTAACTTGCTTAAAAAAATAAGATAATATTTTATTAATTTTAAAGCCATAGATCAATATACTAAAAGAATATGAAATTACCATTTAATAATAAATTATTCTGTGTATATATACATGTATTATTATATATATGAAAAGTCCCCGTATTTGAATTACGGACGTCGTGGCTGAACCAGAGCTGACGTAAAGAGAGAAGCGGCTGTTTCTTGGTTTTCTCAGTTTATGTTGATGGTCGGTGTAGCTCTATTTGGCGCAAGTTCGAATACATTTTCGTGAGCTCAACATAAGGAGAGATATTAACGAAATGTTGACGAAGCGAGCTCCGAAAGATAATGTCATTTTAAGCGCTTTCTACATACATTTAGTTAGCTTGTGAGTGGTTTCGTGCTACTTTTTGCTACGACGGCCAATAGCAACGATTTTCATGTGTAATTGAATTTGTTATCTGTTTATTTTCTTATTGAATTATTTTGGGTAGTGTTACTGTTATAGTATGAACAGATTGGAGAACCAGCAAAATAGGAACTTGTCGTTCTGTATTTCAGTGTGCTGTCAATACACTATAATACAATAGTAATGATGCTTTAAAATACGTTAATTTCCTAATTGTTACTAAAAATAATTTGGAATATGACACTTTTTACTCGAAAAACAAGTATTTTTCACAATCAAAATAAAAGTTTTGTATCCCCTGAAAAAAATACATAATGTATTGCCAAAAATAATTTTACTTATAATGTTATCGTGTTTTAAAATATTTGTAGTAAAAATCTCGGTTTACGGTCAGAATTTTATTACAATATAACTTGATAATAAAATGGATATGTTTGTATACCAACATTGAAAAGTTTTGTTAAATATATCGGTAAATGTTTTTAGATATATTTCAATGTCTCTTCATTATTATTATGATTAACACTTCTATTTAAAATATATTCCGTTCGTTACAAATCACCTATTTTCAACATAATTACAAACGAGACATTAACCAATACCTTGCTATAAATTCTAACCCTTGTAAACTTGACCTTAACAAGAGAAAGTAATTTGTTGATTTGAAGGTTGGTGGCTGTATTTAACGTCAATTCTACGAAAACACGATAACTTTGAAAGCGCTTTGAGAGCAAGAAAATTTACGCAGATAATCGGGTAATAGAAAGTGCCAATCATTTGTACTACAACATTATAATAGCGTTTCACTTTGAATGAGGCCTAATGAACCGCAGTTGGTTAAATTATATTTATGGGCATTTGTGAATTAAATTGGATCAAGCAAATATTTGTATTTAAATAAAATATCCAGTTTTATATTTCGGCGACTGTACTGTTTGTACACTTTCAGTACATTTTTCGTCTCTATATTTGTGACCATCCGGATTCATTTTATTTTATAGCAACCAAAATGGCAATTCAACCTCAATGCGAGTCTGCTTTTCGTTTCAATCAGGATACCCGCAAAATGAGAGATTCAAATATATTATCTGTGGACTGTAAATATACCAAGCAAATTAATGGCAAACCTCAAAAAATTGTGGTATTAAATTTTGCATTAATTAAAATTAAATTCATACTATTCGACTTTTTCTAACTATATCTAAAATAAATATTAGTCAAATATATATTCGAAGGTCTTCCGGAAACGTTAGGTACAGCTAAAGTGATGACCATCTTCGAACATAAAGGTAATGCTTTGTATCTCATTCCTACAATATGAGACTTTATAAAGAAATATATTTTGTATACCTTAATGTATTCATAATCGATATTTAGCCGCCCAGATTCCCCGCTGTGCATCTTCGGAGCAAGGTCACTCCCTCGTGCTATAGAAACGAAACAGTTTACGGAGCTTTTACTTTTAACGGGTATATGGTAATATAACTGATTATCACAAAAGTAAATAGGTGAAGCGATCTAGTAAAATAGAATAGGTAAAGCGACTTTTATATGAATATATATGTATGTTTTGGGTTAACAACTTTGTTAACATAACTTAACTTAGATAAAAACATTGATTGATTGGTTGACTTTAAAAACTTAATAAATTGTTAAAGTCACTTCATTTATAAAAATAGGTAACTAATTTATATGTTATATTTAACTAAAACATTTTTTTCGAATAACGTTGTATGGAATGGTTTAAAAGATTTAATGAAGAATTAAGCAATATAGAAGTAAAGCTTTTCTCCGGAAGTTCTGTTGAATTGACAACGACCTTTTAAATAATTTTAAGAGCGCAGAGTGAAATATAAAGGCGGAGAAATTCAAATAATGGAATTGTATATTGCACTTTCAAGTACAAGCGTATACATTGAGTATCGTTATCGGTAGCTTATAAATATACGCAGTTAACTTTAAACTAAAAATAAAAAAATAAGATGAAAGTTTTTATTATTATATTCTCTTAATGTTTTTTTTAATGAATACTATAAATTATTTCCAGGAATAGATGCAAGGGGAAAATTACAACCTCACCTTATTTCCACTATATCACTTAAGTCGCCATCCACTCGGGCAATTAAGTTAACCGAAGCCGTAATTGAGAGGACATTTCTTTTTGCCGTCGACAAAGGATGTGCCTCCATTTCCTTTCATTAGCTCTCTGGGCTTGCGGCCAAAATTTCATATTATTATAAAAAAAACAAAAACAAAAAACAGTCACACCCCCGCGGTATTCCAACCGTCGATTCGCAGAAAGCGTAATCTAAATGTGTAATTAATTGACAAGCAGCGCTCCGCATTCGAGGGTTGAACTAAAAAAACAGGAACGACAAGCACAAAAGAAAAGAGCAAATAAAAGAGACTCGAATCCGACCGTTCGTGAGAGATCAAGAGAGATCAAAGGATTTTTTTCCAAGAATCACTTCATTAAGTGCGTCAATCCAGTATCAACCCTTGTGGCGATAATGAAAATAAAACAGCAAAAGAAATAATGCATTCTTATATTTATTTATATTTTATATAAATATATATAACACAGATATTGTGATCGCAATATATCGACACTAATAATAATTGCAATGTTTTAATTATTGTAAGTAGACAAAACTACGTAATTTATTATTTATTTTATTTATTTTATTAATTTATTTAGCTTAATAGCTAATCTTTATATCTAACAAATTTAGTAAACATATATAAAAATATATAAAAAATACATAACAGAAAGAAAAAATGAAAATATACAATAATAAAGTCTTAATATTATAATTTATTTCTATATGTACGAAGGTGTTTTTTTATTCCATTTATGAAACCCGTTATATTTTTGCTGTTTCGGATTTCTCTTGGAAGACTATTATATAAATCAAAACCTCCGTACATAATTCCCCTAGCCGTACTCGTTTTCTTATACTTAATTTTCTTTAAATTATCTCTATTTCTAGTATTATATTTATGTACATCTTTATTTCTTATTAAATACTTATTAAAATATTTTGGTAATATATTATTTTCTAACTTATATATAAATACTAAAACATTCATACTCAATATTTCTTGAACATTCAACCATTCTAATCTATCAATCATACTTTTACAATTAGTTAATCTATTTTTATTTAAAATTACTCTCATTGCCCTATTTTGTAATTTTTGCAACATTTGTTTATCTAATTTATTTAACATATTTAATAGGGTTGCACAATAATTAAAATGGGGCAATATTATACTATTATAATTTTTTTTTTTGTATTTATACTTAATATATTTCTTAATCTAGATAATAAACCTATTTTTCTACTAATTTTTTTTAATATGTAATTACAATGTTCTTTAAAATTTAATTTTGTATCAATAATTACTCCTAAATATTTTATATTATCCACTATTTCTATACTAGAGTTATTTATTACTATTTTGGTACTATTATCTAACACATTTTTATAATTAATAAACATACATTTAGTTTTATTCTCATTTAATTTAAGTACATTATTCTTTAACCATATTTCTAATATACTTAATTCATTATTTAAATTACTTACAATTTCTTTAATGTTATCACCTATGCAATACATTAATGTGTCATCCGCAAATAGATGAATTTTACATTTTTTCACGTTATTAACTATATCATTAATATACAAAACAAATAACAATGGTCCCAATTTAGACCCTTGTGGTACTCCATAAGACACTAATTTCTCTTCAGAATATACATTATTTATTTAATTAATTGTATTAAATTGTTATATTAGTTGTACGCAAATACTCACATCTGTATTTAGACATTCACCACAAAAGTCTATTCATTACATGCCATGAATATTGCATATTATGATTCTAACCAAAGCATAATCGCAGCGTGTCAGTTCACTTATGTGTGTTGGATAATGGAGCGTCAAAATCAGGAAGCACTGAATCGCAATTATTATTGAATTCGCTCTGGTTGCATTCGCCGCTAATTAATTACCCATAAACGGAACACCATTGAACTCTTTGTGATATACTTTCACACAGGGTGGTTTGTAATAAATGTCGATATTGAATAGCAAATAAACTATGTAAGCATTCCCAGTTTTATTGTATAATCGAATGAGATTAATTATTGTATTTGTTTAACCGTTAATTCATATCGACGTTGCGTTAAAACGAAAGAATGCATCGTTTAATAGTAATATAATATTTGTTTTATTGCCAGAGTATCATGAACTCCTTTGTATTCATTTAATTTAAAATCCATATGTATAAACTAAAATTAAATATATATACTAAAAAAATAAAGCGGTTCGCAACGCCTTAGATCCAGGTGCTTTTTAAAACATATGTTGAGTTAAAATTAATCTCCTTCTAATCTTTGTACTGTAATCATTTTAACATTAACGACAAAATAGCGTATTCCGTAACGTCTCAGACTAGTCTGTGATTGTGGGTTCGAACCCCGGCAGGGGCGCTCGAATTTTTATTTATAAAAAAATGCATTATTATAAAAAAACCCGACCCCAGTTCCAGTGACATCTATTGGTTATAAATTATATATGGATGTCACCGCTTTCCAGACTTTCAGTCTGGTAATTAATACTTACTTGTGTATCTATTCATGATTGGTACAGATACACCCCGTTGTAACGCATTGGACTTATGCCTGTCAGATTACAACGGAAATAAAATAAATTAACAATCAAATAAACAAACTCGTTAACTCCATCAGTACAAACATTGTCGACATATTGCCTTAATTTAAACCAGGGTTTTTATCTAAACACATTACATATACATTGTTTTTTTGTAGCTCTTAGAACGCCTTCACAGCTACCAATTTGGAGCGGCTTATGGTATATGTGCCAGAAACTTAACCACAACTTATGTTGTATCAATGATTTCTATTGTCTTAGTATTTTTATATTTACTAATATTGAATAATCATGAAAAAGTATCGCTTTTTCTCAGTGCGTTGAAAGTATTAAAATCATCTCAAAGTTCACTGTGTATGCGGCGGTCTTTTTGATAAAATTGCCGAATTTGCAATTATTTTAATGCTTCGTAAACTTTTTATCTATTCACCTATAATATTTTGTAAATAAACTAGATAACAAATAATAAATAATATAAATCAGTATTTCACTAGACTTGATACTTGGGTTGTCGTTAAAGAATAGTAGTATTTTGGCATCATTCTTTTTGGAGACGGAATAGAAGGTATGCGAGAAGGACCCGAAAGTATCGAGACTCGAGCTGTGGAGAGGAAGGACGTCAGGCGAGTGAGTTCTGGGTGATGGGGTGTTGTACAGGGAACCAGTATGAGTCAGTATACGACGTTTCGTTACCGTGAGGACCCCCATTCATGCGTAGTTTTTTTTTAACAAAACAACTTTTTCTCTTTTGGCGGAAAATTAAGATGTCTAATGCTCGATACTAACGCGCAGCGGTAACATTTTTGTTTTCTGTTGGGGAAAACGGCCGTGAAAAGTCTTGTAATGTTTCAAACAGCTTACAAGAATGATGTTTTAGGTAAAACTTGGGTCTACGAGTGGTTTTCGCGGTTTAAAAGTGGCAAAATAACGATTGATTACCAATCTCGTTCCGGGCGCTTTCGTCCGTAAAGATCGTTGTTTTTACCTGGAAGTATTAAAAATATTGAGAGAGCATCAGGAATAAAAAAACGGATTTTTGAAACACAAAGGATTCGTTTTTCCATCATGACAACGCACCGGCTCACCACGTTGTCTGTAAGGCAGTTTTTGAGCAAAAACACCGATTATTCACTCGTTCTACTCACCTGACCTGGGTTCTTATGACTTATTTTTGTTCCCTAGACTCAAAAGGGACATAAAAACAAAACGTTTTGCGACTGTGAAAGAGGTAAAACAAAAAAATGCTTGAAAGGCTTAATGGCATTTTATAATATCAGTTCCAGAACTTTTTTGTAATGGAAAAAACGTTTGGACAAATGCATATTGGTCAATGGAGAGTCAAGTTACAGGTGATCAAAATTTGGTGTTTTAATATTGAAAAATAAAAAGTTATAAAGAACGTCTCGTTATTTTTGGGTCCCCCTTTGTACAGAAGACAGCAATTGTTCGCGCTATGTTTGTCTCGGACCTTTCTAGATAAAAACAATAAATAAAAAGTAAACTCAAAATATTTTTGTTTAGTTTACATACCATGAAATTTGTTGTTTTTCTGAAAAACGGATCAAAAAGTAAAGTAAGATATAAACTACACTACAGTACATACAATAAAAGGCTTGGTCAGGTATATCCTTAAAGTTTCGCATTTCTCAGCTTGCATCGCTAGAAAAAACTGCGCCTTTATAGAATATTTACGTCACTACAGTCCTGGTCTTAAGGCCTTAAGCACTCAGCCCTCATAAATAGTATCATAAGGCTTAGAATTTTAGCTCATTAGCAAATACAACCATTATTCAGCTGGGCTTTGTTTAGAGCACTGTGTGGACTAAAGCTAAGCTTGACCTCCTACCTAGGTTGTCGCGAGTGACAGCTGTAGTCTGATAAACCAGCGCAAAAATATTGATGTACTCATGGTACAGCATTGTCTAAAAATGTTTTTATAACAAAGCTTCTAATTGTACCTTTCTTAACATCCTGTTTATCAATTAGCTTGAGCTATACTACGCAAATCAGTTATTTATTTGAGTGGTTGCGGATAGTTAGGAATCCTGTCAAACTATCTATCACGAATTATTTTCTGAAACTGCTAATGTAACACAAGATTTATAAATTTCTTGGAGAGTATATATATCATAAATGCACTGCTAAAAATATTGTGCAAAAACTCATTAAGTCATATCCAAGACAAACTAACATGGATATTTGAAAGGGAAATATCCATATTAATTTAGGTACAAATATACTAAGAATTATTTGTATTCTTTCTAATAACAAGAAAGTTTAGCCATATGTTGCGTGAACTGCGTCATAATGCAACTGCGCTATTGATCCGTTGGGAATAATTAACGCTGCAGACCAAAGATTTCCGACCTCTAGCGCTTTTAGTTTATAAGCCCTGCATTACAACTTGGTTCGGTCAAAAGCCGGACTTACGCCTTAAGCTTTACGGCGTAGTCATCGTCGGCTTCTTATGCCTCACTAACTTACTAACATACAGAAATTATGCATCTGAGAATTTGCATCATTGTGCTACCGGTATATATGGCGAGAATGCCATGACCATAAGGCCATGATGATATAGGAGCCTTAAAACCGCATATTTGCTACTGCGCATTCGGAGATGTGGGAGAACGTGTTATTTTCAGAACACCTTGTAACGTCACAAGTACCACTGTTTTAGACGTTTATTGTTATGTGATATTCGTTTCAAGTTTATTTTTCGTGTAATATACAAACATAAATACAGTCTACATCTATAAATAGATCTTTATAGATAGTTTTCGACATAAATAAGATACCATATCTAAGCATGATATCTCGATCTTTATTCGCTTGTGGTTCTTAAGCTTTTATCTGGCTCATGGTTATCTGGATTTAAGTGCTAAAAATCAGTGTCTAACATGACGTTATCCTTCAACAATTTCTGGAAAACTATACCTTGCGAGATTTTCATATGATATTTTTTTCATCTAATTCTACATAACATGAAATCTACATTCTTAAATCGAGATCTATAATTTGGAATCCCCGAATAATCATATACCTAAATTTTAATTTAAAAAGTTTAAATAAGGTTCTTGATATACCTTTATAAAAGAATATTTGGTTATAATCCATACTCAAAGTCGAAAAAATGTCCCTAAGCACTTTTTTAAACTACTGGAAAATTCTGTCGACAATCTAAATATTTTCGAGGATTTACAGTCATTTCAAAGTTCAAAAAGCTTTGTAACACATCACTATTTCAGTGATGCTATGTAGTAACTAAAGAGACAAATCTCACCCCTAAAAAGTTTTGGAAAAATCATTTCTACCTCGTGAGTTGCCTTAAGATTATCAATAAAGCGTGGGGTAAGGTTACAAAGAAAACACTCAATTATGCTTGAAGAAAATTGTGGCCTAATTGCATACACGGGTTTGCTCATGAACGGAAGTCACTAATTGTCCGTAAAAGCGTGTCCTTGGGGAATAACATGAGACTGGAGGTGTATGGGGATCAGTGGCGTGCCGGGACTTCAAATAAGAGGCTAGTAATATATATATATATATATATATATATATATATATATATATATATATATATATATATATATATATATATATATATATATATAAATATTCTCCCTACACCCCCAGTCTCATGTTATTCCCCAAGGACACACTTTTACGGACAATTAGTGGCTTCTGTTCATGAGCAAAGGAGAGTTAATTAAAAAATGTTTATCTTCGACGAAACATCCATATCTGGCGCGTATGGTGAGATACACTCCCTTTCGCTCGCCCGCGTGTTAAGTAACGAGAGTAAGTGAGATATAAAGGCATGCGGAACGTATCGTTCTGCACGCCCTTATCTCTCATTCACTCTCGTCACTTAAAATGCGAGCGAGCGAAAAGGAATGTATCTCACCGTACGCACCTGATTCATATATAAAAACATGATAGTAACAGAATTAAGAATCTATACTCTATTTCCGTTAACACAGTCAACTCGAGAGCTATTCAATTAATTATTATTCATATATTAGAAAGAGATAACAAGTTTGTGCTTACGCCGCTAGTATTAGCTCTAAAGCACAGAATACGGATATACGTTAAGGTTGTTATGTATTACGACATTAGGAACATACCAAGGAGCGTCTACTATCATTCGTTGAACCTTGTTATGCATCTGGTTGATGGCGATGGTGGAAGGACAGGAACTACCCCAAAGTTGAATCCCGTATGTCTATACTGGGTTGATAATAATTTACTTGTATATTAGTAACTTGTTTTCCAGTGCCATCCGATATCTTTTTCCCATCATCTAGTGCATTTTTCGAAGTTGAATTCAAAGTTGTTTCCTTTTAGTAAAGATATGTTTCCATCATGTGAGCCTTTTGTCTAGATATACTCCCATTACAGTATTTGACATCTTCTTTGACCACTTAGCGAAACATTTGGGGAGGTCTTTTTATTCAATCGTTAGATGGGTTGATTTTGTCATGTTTGCTTCCATTCTCCAAGTTTTCATCCATTATTCGATTATTAAAGGCTTTTCTGGAGGTTTTCTGACGCTTTCAATGGTCGCAAATGGTTCGCAAATGACGCTATTGTTGCTGAATTTATCATTGGGAGATCAGCTTTATAAATTAGGTAGAGTACCGGCCCCAATACGCTTCCCTGTGGAACTCCGGATTTGATTTCTTTCAGCTCCATGCACTCAGCGTTGACTCTCACGCGAAAGTATCTGTCTCTTATGTAGGATTCTAATATTTTATATATTGTGTTAGGCAGGTTTACTTTTATTTTATAAAGTAGTTCGTCGTTTCAAACTTTGTCAAAAACCTGACTGATATCTATGAACGCAGTGCTGCAGTACCTTTGCCCTCAAAATAATTACTGATTTTTTAAAATCCTATGGGTTGCTCTATAGTTCCGTGGCGATTTCTGAATCTAAATCTGAAATAATTCATTGGTAGTAACAGTTTTTCGTATATTTTTTACAACACACGTAACAGGCTTATCGGTCTATATGACGTTGTTTCTTCGAGTAGTTTTCCTGGTTTTGGTATCATTATTACATCTGCTACTTTCCAGGACGAAGGAAAGTATTCCAGACTTAATATGGCGTTAAATATTATTATGATTATTTTCATTCCTTTTTCCGATAGCTTCTATAGTAATTTTCCTGATATTAAGTCAAACCACAGCGCTTTTTTGGGTATGAATAATAAATTATAATTTCTATATGAATAATAAATTAATTCAATAATTTTATTAGGAATTAAAAAAAAAAAATATTTGTTTATATATTTTTCGATTTTACAAGTAGCAACTCAAGTTTTTATTATTTTTTATTTTGAAACACGAGCACGTTTTCTGAAAAAAATATGCTCGTAAACCGAGGTTCCACTGTATAATGATATTAACTTTATTTTTTTGCTGTATTACTATGTTACATATTACATCTACTATACAGACAAAATGTCTCCTTAACAAATAAAGATTCTTGCATAAACATACATATATGTAAGTATTCTTGAGAAACGAATTATATGTAGCATTTTTCATGAATTTCTTGTAAATCTTAATTGACACTAATTAGCTAATTAGCCACTGTAATCAGACCCCAATTTATCCAGAAGGCGGTTTCGAATTAAAACGTCGAAAATTAAGATGCGGCCGTCGCCCTGATCGTAAATCGCGAATCCAGGACGAAGGGCACATCCCGCGCACTATTGACTGGGACAAAGTCTAAGAAGAGTCCCGCGGAGATTACGGCCAAGACTCGAGCTTTATTTTACAACAGCTCCATGCCTCTCTAAGTCTATGATAAATACCCCTTTTGTTTGGTGGATATAGGGGGCCGAAACTCGGCGGGAGATTATTAAGGGTTTGAAGACTTCGCTAACACACGAAATGTATTACCCGTATATCTCGCGAGCAAAATAACCGGAAGATTGAGAATAGAGCGCTGTGAGCTCCGTGAGCTAAAGAAAACGAGTCAATTAATATAATGGGAAACGATTAATATAATGAAAAACTGGAATAGTATGAAATAATGTGTTTCATTCTGTAATAAATAAAAGTTTGTACGTTACATAGACGAAAACAATAATACATTTTTGGATATTAATTCTCTCTCGGAAATTTTATTGATATTCTAATACAATAAGTATTACATTAAAAGTATATATGTTCTTATTTCTGCAATTCAATTAATTTTTCTATTGACCTACGACGTCAACTATTTAAATAACATTAATTTGAACATAGTGAACGATCCGCTAACCTTTGGAATTTTTGGCAATTTTTTGAATCTGAATAAATTTGCTTATCAAAGTGACGAAATTTAAGGTTTTCGGAGATTTAAGACTAAAAAAATAAACAGAATAGACACAATCAATAACTATCAAGTAGTCAGAGATACAAAAAGCAAAGTCTATAAATCAGTGACATCTATTTTATTATTAATAAATTATTCTTACAGCTTATATGATTACAATTTATATGATTTCACTATGCACGACTTGGCACATTTTAATTTTAATTATTCATCACGATATTCCGTGAGATTAAGAAAAGCTAAGAAAATCTTAACTTTGATGATGGATTGCAGTTACAATTATATATTAATCACAAATTTCGATCTCCCAGATAAGATATAAATAAAAAAACAATAGGTTTTATATGGGATATGTACCTAGATTTTTCAGGTATTAGTCACCGATTATACCGTTGGTGTATGCTGCTATTTTAGATAGTTCATTATATAAAATTATGTATATCAGAGTTTAAATAAATAAAAAATATGTTCTATAGAGAAGAGTATAAATAGTAAAACAGGAGTTGAATGAACCCGGACAGCATTTGAACGCTAATGCTTTTAATTAAAACCAACATGGATTATTTTAATAGTTTAATTTATTTCATTAAAACAGTTCATGGATATATCGTGTGCTCTATGCGCTTCCGCAAAACAAACACAAAAGCAATTGTGTTCGATTGGCTCGTTTATCAATTGTGGTCTTTAGTGCAGTAGTGTTTCACGTTTCGTTATTACGGTCCGAAACTTTCTCTCTTTGCTCTTATTTGCATATGGAATGACCGCAAAGTTGGTTTCGAATGAGGATGTATTTATAATTCGGATAGTTGGACGTGCGAATGCAGCATTTGAACGCGATATTAAAATTTTAACTATATATAGTAATTTGATTAAAGTTACAAATTGCTCGAAATTATCTAGAACTGTAAATGTTTTTGGACTATTTAATATAATTATTTTGTTGCATTTATGAATTTAGATATGATTATTAGGAACTCGAATTAAAATGAAAATTATAATGAGACTCGTTAAAAACAGTTTTTGCGAAACGTGTGTGTATAAATACGTTGCTATGTTTATGTTTTTAATAAATGCTGGAAAATAATTCATATCCCTTTTCAAACGTTATTTACAAGTAACGGAAATACTTTTAGTGCAAACATCTCTCGTGAATTATTGTCGGGTCTATCGAAAAAATTACCATAGAGAAAACAGTATCAGCAGGTTTTAAGCGGTAAAGAAATTAGACTTTTTGTTAAATTGAGACACTACTGTAGAAATAACATTTTGAATATTACGTTATTAAGTCATAAAGATCGGCAGGTTGACAGAGTTTTCAAGTACCGCTATATAAACAAGAGCATAGCGCTCGATATAATTCATGTCTGAACCAAAAAAATGCGAAAAACTTGGAATAGTTGCAATTTGCAACTGATTTTATTTAATACCATGGTGCTATATTTATGTTTATCGTATTCAATATTAACGGCTGTTTGCACTTCTTTGAAATATTTAATGGCCAAAAAACTAACGGTTAATAAATCTGAGTACACCCTCGATTCTTTGTAAATAAAATATAAAATATATAAATTACGCGTAGCTCTCTAATTTGTACAATAAAACAATTACAAATAGATTCTCTGCATCTCTTTTTTGCGTCTTACATCTTAAATTATCGCACCTCACACATTTAAATTGATTTAAAGTGAATGATTCGGTTGCAAGGTACTTGTGAAAAGGTAAAAAGAAAGTCTAATTTGTGTTCAAATTGCGTCAATCAAGGGAAATATATTAATGGTAACAGTTAATAGTCTCAGAATTAATCACCCCACCACCATTACAATTGGGTGCACCATTTCACCAGATTACACCTATCACGCCCAGCCACCGCTCTTAGATCTATGTACGTCGTATCGTGTAGGTCGCCGAAATTGTTTAACGAGCTATAGGCTGGAAGCCTACTGAGCTATAGTAAAGTCTCGGCCTTTACGTGGACTTTACGAGCTCGGGCCGGGGGGCGCCATAAAACGTGAATTAGCGTCGTCTTAGTAGATTGCTTTATAGATGGTAGTGACGGGTCCCGGGAGCACTAATGCTGTGCTCACATTGGCGCAGAGTAAAGAGAGATGTGTAATTTCCGAATTTCTTCAACCTTCACTGGCCTTCGAAACGCTTTAAGTTTATGATATTTTCCATGAACCTAAAATTTGAAAAAAATAATAATTCTAATTAGCGTGCCTTACCATAAATAAGTTATTTTATATAAAAAACTAAATTAATGTGAATTTTTGCAGACAGTTACTTTTAGCAAAAGTCAGAGTATAGATACAGGTTTGAAGTAATATTTGCGATTATCATATAATGTTGCTGATCCGATTCAAGTGTCAGAAGTCAAGACCAAATTGATGTATAAAGAATATAATATATCGCTTTGGTGCAAACTGTAATCAAGCATAAATTTAAAAATGAATAAAATAAAATATTTTTCTTACATATATTTACTGTTAATAAAATAATATTTCTAAAATTTTAATGTCTTTAACGTTTCAAAGTTTAATTTATTACTGGTTTTTGTTACAAAATTACTTGAAGTAGAAAATATTTTTTCATTAGAAATTGATGTCAGTTGGTTCAATTTTAAAAAATTGTGTAATTTTTCTAATTCGGCAGGACAATTTGTAGGAGAAACTTCCCAATTTTATTCATTATATTTGATTGACTTACTCAACTGGTAAAGATTTACCCCGTTGTAACGCATTGGGCTTATGCCTGTCAGGTTACAACGGAAGATTTAATAAAAATTAAAAAAAATATTGATTCCCATATTAATTTAAAGACAGATTTATTTAATTTGTGTATTTTGAATTTTTATAACGCTCTGGCATTATTAAAAATTAAAAAAAAATTTACGTGCGCTCTTAACGATTGAATTTTCTCAACAGCAAACGGACGTTCGATTAGAATTTTACCCAAAAAGTGTTTTTGGGTAAAATTCTAATCGAACGCACAATATAGCATCTCATAGAAATCTGAGAGAGCAGATTTTACAGCAATGATTATTTTTCTATGTGCTTTAATGTTTTATTATAATGATATAGTATCAATATTTTGAACTTTAGACCGCAAATGTAATTTATTAGCTGATACTTATGCGACTTTTTAATTAACACAGTGTGAGCACAATACAACGCTCCATGGTTTTAAGTCGTCTGGGATTTGACAAAGTTACACACGCGCTAAGTGAAAGTTTGACGTTTTATTTATAATAAACGCAAGCCGTTAAAACGTGTCCCGTCACGAGGATATGGAAATAAATTGTAGTGGAATGCGGGAGGTACAATATTGAGGCATGAATATAAACGAGACCGTAAAAGGGCGGATAATAAAGATTTAATATGTGCCGTTGGATGGTAGCGATATAATTATTTATGAATGGAACGTCAAAATATTAAAGTTTGACGAAGCGGTAGTGTTATGCATAATTTTAAGGGAGTTTGCGGTTATTTCGACTGCGAGTTACAATTGCGGTGAATTTAGTGTCTATAAAAGTTTTGATAGTAATAATATATTAATAACACTTAAACAACGAAACAATGAAAGATTTTCTGAATTAGTAGCAAAGTTCGACTATTATATGATAAGATTGTCAAAAATTTCTACAACATTCAGAGTCAGTCCTTCTATATAATATATTTACTAAGCTACGGCTTTTTGCTCAATTATTAATATTAGTGACTATTATTTACACTCTAACAGCAATAATAATTAAAACTATTAACTCTTAACAACAAATAAAACAAACTGGGAAAGCTTTAGAATAAAACTGAAAAATAACACTTGGTTAAAGCTGAAGTGCTGGCTTGCTCTAAGGGCTTTAAAGGTCCAATAAGCCTAGCGAAAAAATGTAGACCCTCATTCTAAAAAAGTGCGTCTACTCTAGTTAACAACCCGAAATTCACTACTTGGCATGGCTCAAAACATTTTATATCTCTGGCATCTGACGGCAAGGATATTTAAAAAAAAATATTTTAATAAACCACGTGATTTTCATCTTTCTTAGCAAGCAGTTTTAATGTAGTTTCAATAAACGTTGAAAAATAGTTTAAATCTGTTTTTAAGAAACGTTTTTATCTCATAAAAAGTCATAGTACTATGCCTAAGCTTAAACCTCAACTCATTATATATTAAAATAAAAATTAAAACAGACAATCCAGTTTGAGCGTTTATTTGGTTGATATTTTGCCACTATCGTAATATTTTAAGAACTTTTCCACTTCAATCGTCAAATTTTGGTTTATCCCAGCCTTCAGAATCTAGCACACAAAAGTTAATTTGAGTTTCAAAGTGCATATATAATTTTTTGCAAACAATTTGTATGGCTGGAATAATTACTGTAGTAAAAATAATATTTCGAACTTTAACAAACATGCTATAAATATAAAATAAATGTCAAAAGTTGAAGACCACTTCACTAATGCGTTAATATACACTGCCTATATATGAGTTTTGTATATATAGTAAGAGATATAAAAAGAAAGCATATACGCAATATAAAAGCTATAAACGGCGTTCGCGTATCGGATGCCCGGCGCGTCGCAAAAGATCTCTTTTTTCGCTCGTTGTAAAAATACACTCTTTGTTCGCTTTTCAATGCGTGTTTGCACATTATGCGATTTTCCGTTTAAAATCATAATAAAATTATATTATACAGCCATAAAGACCCTTTCACACTTCGCTGCGGGCGTTTGATTATGGAACGAACGAGGCCAGAATGGATTTTGGACGGTTATGAATATCAATGAATTAACGCATTAAGGTGTATAAACCTCGAACGCGTGTGCCAGATAAAAATGTTCTTATTTCCCTCCCTGATCCCGACACCGTTTCTCTCACACCCTCATGTGGTACAATAAGGATCGTTTTAATCCCTTATTCATGTTTAAAAAGGAACCAATGGTGAAATGCCTTTTGTGTGAGGTAATAATAAAAGAATGTATTATATAATCACATCAATACAGATATTTTTACTAACATTTATAATGCTTCTATATTTAAGTGAAATTACTTTATTACAACAGAATATATCTTTATACGTAAGTTAAATATATTTAGCAAGCTAGTTTAGGTCTTTGCATCGTATAAGATTTTTTTTCTAACGTTTCATGAGGTAAATTTTTTCAGTTTTTTGCCAAAAGCGTATTATAATCTCACTATACATCGTTCTTCTAATGAAGCTTTAGTCTAACAGCTGATAAAAAATAATTAAATTTAGTGTCTGTATTCTTTGACTCAATTGGAATTTCTGGTATATTGATAAAAATGGCATCGTCTTCCCATGTATTTCACGAGAACAATAGAACCTCTAATGTTAAAATTATATTTCAAATTAAATTATATAGATTGCACAAAAAAATTGAAAGCACCATAGTGCTTTGATGCCTACAAAAAAAAATAATTTAACAAGTTTTTTATTTTTTAATAAATTTTCACAATTTGTATATGTGATACATTGTTCATTTTTAATATTAAGTACCTAACCTAAGGTATTACCTTAATCTACAACATTTTTAGTTTCTTAATATTATTATCTTAGTCTAAATTATTAAGCTAACTATTTATAGTGGAAAAGTTGACAAAAACCTTTGTATGGTGTCTACAAAATTAATTTCTAACCTTATCAAATGGTGACTTATTAATAAAGAAGTGAGACATATGTTTTGCAACATGTTGTAGTATCATAATAAATTGTGTGCATCTTGTTATGAACCAAATGCACACTATTTTATGTAATGCATTTATCTTTTTTTTTATTCGCTGGTCCTTCGAATTTATAATTTTACCAACAGCGCTTTGTCCTTTTAACACACAGAAGCTTGGGGTCTTGAATAATAAATGCATGGTTTTTATAAATGATTTGCGACTTTTTAAACATATATTTTGTTAGACTATGTTTTTGTTTGTATATATGTAAAATTATATTACCGTTAAATTCATTTAAATTAGTGTTTTTATGTATGTATATATATTGCCGTTAAATTTATATTTTTTCCACATATTTAATATTTAAAATATTTTAAGTTGGGCTAGGTTAGGGTACAATATATCGTAGCCTAACTCAGCCTAACTCAAATAATTAAGAGAATACGTTTTTCCAGTAAAATATACATATTTATAGAATTAGATGCACACGTACCTAATTTTGTAAACTTTGGTGCACATGTACTTGATTTTATAAAATTAAATATGTGTGTACCTAAATAGTGAGCTTGCTTTCATAAATTAAATACACTTGTACCTAAATTCATGATTAAAAAAAAATGTTTTATTTAAAATACTTTGAGTTAGTTTATATTTATATTTATATTAAAACATTTTTTTCTAAAAATATTAGATTTGTATTTATAATAATATAAAATTATGTACACAGTAATCTTAGATTAATGATTTTAGTTTAAAATATGAACCTTATTTCAAATAATGTTTTTAATACATAAAATATCTGTTTATACTATTTGCTATGTTGAAAAAAATGTTTAGGTAAAACAATTTTTTTCAATTAAATAATTTTTTTTAATAAATTAAATTTATTTGAAAAACGGTTTAATTTAGAAAAAAATATTTTTTAATTTTAAAGCTGAAATTTTTTAGCTTTTTTTGAATTTTTAAATTTTTTCATCTTTCATTTAAGTTATTATATTTTCAAATTTTAAGCTTTACATAACACTTCGATGAAAAAAATCATATCTATTTAATACGTCTTTTTGTGGTAGATAATATTTTTGTAGATCTGGATATAAAAAGAAGCTTATTTAAATTAAAATATCTAAATGCTAACTAATGATACTGTGACTTAAAAAGTTTCTGGTGAAAAAATTAATAATAAAAAAAGGTTAGATTATTATATATAAAATATTATATAATATTTTTTACAGGCTTTTCAGAAAAGTTACATTTAAAGAATTATCATATTTTTGGCTCATCCGCTTTGGACGTGTGGTTTTCAAATATCTATTTTTAATAATCAAAAATAATTATTTTATTTTATTTAAAGTATATAAATAATATAATATATTTATAAACACTTGTAGGTTTTTGATAATTGAATTTTTTATTCAAATTTGAAAGAAATAATGAGATTTTTCCAAAAAGCTATTGTTTCTAAATTTCTTGGTTTAGTTTTTATAACGTAATATATTCATAATTTTTTTTAATTATAACTTTTTATTATTTTCACATTTTTCATTATTTTAATTCTGAATGCGGTGGTCTCGCAAATTTGTGAATTTATTCTGTGACCCCTTCAAGATTTTCTTTGCTTCAAGGAAGCCATATAGCGCACGGATGACTCTTGATTTTGTTTATATTAATAAACATAAAATAAAGTTTGGATCTTCTTGAACGACTTTGTTATCATTATATTTTCGTATTATTAATATTATGTCATTATGTAATATAATCATATTAAAAAAATCGTATTTCTCAAATATAAAAAATAAATGAAAATATTTATTTAAAATTGTTTTAATAAGCACATAGCTCTGTGGTTGTCTAAATTCGTTACATTCAGGAATCCAACATCATAATTAAAGACATAATTTGATATACATATTTTTATAGGGTTGTAAGGTATTTGCTACACAGAAACTTTCAATTAATATATGTTGAAAATTAAACATGCTTGGCAACTAAAGTATTGATGTGATTGCCAACGAATAAAATTAGTAATTAAAATTTCATAAACAAGTTTTAATTACTATTTTAGAATTATATAAAATACACTTTTAGGCCTTAAACTTTTTATATTAAAATTTAAATATTAAAAGTTGTTCGACAGCAATTTTATATTTACTTTGCGGTGAAATAAACAGTATAATACATGTTTTAATTACAAACTATTACAACTGTACCGTATAAAGATTAAATATATATATATATTTATTTTCGAACCATCATTTGAATAGGATTGGACTAAACGACGCCTTTCTATTTTTTATACGTACTTTCAGATAATATTTTATTGATTTTTCCGTGAAAATATTTTAAAGTGTTTCTTATAATTTTTACGTTTTCAAACGACGATAAGCTCTATTGTCCATCAATTGATAGTATTAGAAATCTGTATAATATATTAGCTCTTGGAAATGAATGATGTGCCCTCATAAAGATTATTTATGCGTCCGTTCCAGCGGCAAACTCGACAATTTTTCCCCGTCCCCGGAAACATCTGCTCCTAATACGTCATGCCTTCTTTTACGAGCCCATACTTGTTGCCTGTTCTCGTAAAATTTGTCTAAATTCGTACACAAGCAAATCCGCAAATTGCGCCGATACGTGCACCGCACCGTACGTGGGGCGCATACGCGATCGCGTAAAACGAGAAAAGGGTTGTGTTTTCGTAGTATCCCGTCTGTCGGCGCCTAGGCACCTTGTGTAATTTGACACCGCGCTAAGTGAAAGCACTTGTCAAGCCATTTGCCAAATTGATATAGCGAGTAGACGAAAGAGTCGCTGATTGACGACGCCGGCGAAACGACGAGAACAAATAAACTCTACGACGAGTACTTTACTACTACATATTACAAGAGTTTCCAATCTAGATGGATGAATGTGAAACGACGGCAAAGAACCAGAATGGTGGTTTAATGTATGATAATCAGTTTTTTGTGTAAAAAAATAATTTTGGCAAACTTAAGAGGGTCGAGTCTATATGGTAGATGTGCACAATTATGAATGGTTAATATTACTATATAAAAAGCAATGTAAAACGTGGTATTTTAAATAGTCAGAATTCGTGAATAAATAAAATAAGTGAAAAAAACAAAATTTATTTTATAATGGGTAAAATAAATGTTTGAAAAATTAATTATCAACAAAATATTTGTAGCGATTCATATATAAAATCGGTCAAAAAATAAGACATAGGCGCGTCTTAAGTTCCGCGAGCAGTGCCCGCGAACCTAACAGCCGTTAAAAGGTGCGTCCGCATTCTCAACAATTCCCTCGAACGTACGAGGTGGAGATATGGCTTACGCATACGACTGTGTATTTAAAATATGTACATTAAATATTGTTTAATTTATTTAATTTTGTTTATTACTACCGCTTGTATTATACATATGATGATTTAATATTAAACATATTGCATGTGTATTAATGAAACACCCTCATGTACTATTCGAGAGTGGTTGTGTTTTAAAATGGATTATTGTGTAAATTTTTCATTTTCTCGACCGGCGCTCGGTACATATGTACATATCTCATAGGCGTCCTCTGAGAGAGTCGTTCGTAGTTTACACTTTTACGTTAAGTGAAGCTATCTTTGTTTGAAAATAGTGTACAAGAGGGGTGAAAGTAAAACGAAACAAGAGTTTTCCAACTGGATTTAAAACTTACAAGAAGTATGAATACAGTAGCGGGTATAATAAATATGCATTACTAGCATTATGTTTTGTATTATTTTGGTCTATAAAGTTTTATTTATTAGTTTAAATTTACATTCAATGTCTAAATAATCGTTACTGAGTTTTATGTTTCTACCCATAGCGGCTAAGATATCAGCGCTCGCCTATTCATCACTAGATTGCACCAGCTAGATATAGACAAACGTTTACAAAATATTCAAAACAAATACACGCAATATTTCCGCCTTTTAATATTTTTACCTTCCGTTCAGTAGCTTACTTCTTCTTAAACCTGCTCTAGTTTTGCTTATCAAGAAAACAATGCTCAGATTTTATATACGGCTTTAAGAGGTTAAAGACAGGGCGTTTTTTTGACCTAATTTGGTTCCCAAATTAATTTTGAAGTCAGTTTCGCAACTTCTTTAAAACATATTTTAGATCTGATTCTAAAGCCATCATTATTATGATATTTAGAGATGCACAAAGATCAATATTATTTATAAAAAGGATGGAAAATTTTATATTAAAAACTATAAACTAGTCGCAGTGTTATCAGTTCATTCTAAATTATTCGAAATAATTATCCAAAATATATCTACAATTACTTTCAGTAAGTTTTGTTGAAGCAATAGGTTTCGTCCCTTTCGTTTTACTTTTACTAAAACAGCAATAAAATCTCTCGGTGCAAGCATACAAGTAGACGTCGTATATATGTATTTTGAGAAGGCCTTCGACGAGGTTTCACATGAGTAATTATTAAAAAAAATATCAGATTTTGGTTGCTCAAATGATTTAACTCGGTTATTCTATGACACCTATGACGGTCGATTATCAAAAGAGTTTTTTTTAACCATTCGGAGGTGAAATTTTTTAAATGCATTCTCCAACATAAATGACTATTATTTATAGATTCTAAATGGAGAAGTCAACCGTTTGCCCTTTAGTGTCGGAGTGCCATATTATGCCATTTTCTCAATCTCATCCACCATCAGATTATTCATACGATCTCAATGGAAAGATTTTAAACAAAGAAACTTCCACTAAAGATCTGTAAATCACTTTTGAAAGCAAGTGGAGGTTCGCTAATGTATGCGAAATTTTTTTTATGAGAAACTCATTTCACTTTGACGATCTGTTAATTATTTGCGTCACCTTTAACGCTTTAAGAAAATACTCCACCTTAATTTTAAAACTTCAGAAAAGGTTTTTGAGATATTTTTATAACTTAACATTTGGTTAATATCTGTTCTTGTATCCCAGCACTTTTATTTTAGGCGCGATAGGACATGATTGTTGAGTTCTTGCAGAAAGTTGTATGTCGCTAAGCATTCTTTAAAATAATGAAACATGCTATCAATTATTTTCTATTCTCAAGAAATTTCAGTTTTGGGTTCCGAAACGTCTTCAAAAATCTCAATAGGGAAGCTTTCATTTAATTTTAATATCTTAATATTTTTTTCGGTTTTCTACTATTTTTTTGCGTATTGTTTTTATGTTTTTTTATGATATCATTGAACATTTTTCTTACCATCGTGACGCATTGGGGTAACCTATCAAGTCACAAAGGTCCTAATTTAATTAAAATAAATAAATAAATTGATCTGGCTGTTAACTTGTAGTTTTTATGAAACGTGCTTGTTTGACTTTTAAAAAAAATATTTTTAATGTATATTCAAACATATCCATATAAAACAAATTCACATAAGTCATAAATGTGTTATGTTATCTAAAATTTCTTAATTGGGCATCTGAGAATAGTGGCTGTTCAATATTGAGCTTTTCCAGCCTTGATAAATTGGTCCTATGGGACATCCATGGTGTTCGCAGTTTGTGGGGTCAAAACCGCATTTATAATTCATACATTTCCATTAGTTGGCACTATTTTAACAAAGCATAAACTGATGTAAAAAATATTAAAATTATTTAAAACGGGTTTGTTTTACATTTTAATTAATATTAATAATCATGATTTCATATTAAAATAGCTCTAATATGCATAACAATTTGGATCACTTTATTTGTTTACTATAATATTACCCTAAAATTAAACTATATATATATATACGTACAAATAACTTGTGAATATTTGTTTTTATGTGTAATAAACAATTACATATTTTTAATATATAATTTACAAATTTACATTTCTCTAATAAGACTTAAGATTCTATTTCTGGCAATTAAGTTGTGGTATATGCGGTTAAGGCAAAATAGAAGACAAGATTAGCTAATGCGAGATTTTGACTTATAAGATTATTATAATTCAGATTTGGTGATTTTAATAATTAGAGTATGCAACTTATTAGGTAAAGAAGATTGATAAACTGACACAAAATTCACATTACAATCCGAGACAATAATGGGGGTACACGCATTACTGACTTCACTGCTATGGGTTGCGTGCTACTCATATTTACGCTGTCAATACATTCTGTCATTTTAATTAAACTAAATACTTGTAAATAAATAAAATGTTAAATAGTTATAATTCATTCTGAATGCAGTATATTACTATGCAGTATATTATAATTTAGAACATATATTTTAATTAAGTGTTTATATATAAAAAAGCATTGTTGGTAAGTGATATTTATTATCTACTTGCAGCATATCTTATATAAAATATTTTAAATTTAAAAAGGTATCTACTATGTACAAAACGACAGTTATTCAAAATTATTACTTAACAATTACTCACAAAATCGTACTCATAGGGTTTGCGTGTCTTTTACGTCCGGTCAAAACCCATTAGCGTACTTTAACCCTGGTCTGACGCCAAAAACGGGGTGCGGCCTTTATAGGTGTGTTTCGACGGGCGAAACAATTTTTTGATTGGATTTTTACGAGGATCTATATTTTCGCGCTCTTCTTTTCGCGCAAATCGGTCGTGTTAATTAGGGAAAAGCACGCTTCGGTAATAAATAAAGGAGAACAACGCCGTTATGATTTAACATAAGCGCGTTCGACCAATCATGCTAATTAATTGGATGGGTTATAATAATAAGAAAAATATCACAAAAAAACATTTTATTTTGCGCATTATGATTATTATTGTAAATTTATTGCTGTAACATGACATAAATGTAACTTACTATTGAGTTAAAATGATGTAAATATGTATATATTTATTTAGATCGTTGAAAAGTTATATTTTATTCTAGTGAAATATGAAATAAAAAGGTAGAAACGTATTGAAAGGATTTCGCATTACCGATTGCATATTTTTATTTAAAGCGTGACGAAAAATTATATTTTTCGATTAAAAAATCAAAATCATATTTATTTTCTAAAATTTTAATAAAACATAACATGCAAAAATAAATTAAAGCACGGAAGGCAAAGTATAATTTTATTGTACTATAGTTTTATAAGCAAAAATTACAGTAATTATTCCGTATTTTATCTTTTCTTTGCGCTTCGTTCCAAGATGAGACTTTTTTCTATAAGAACTTTTCAGTTCTATTCTTAGGTAGTCACTTTCAATTGATAGTTTTATGGAACATCTTTTTTTTCAGTGTAAGAAGTTCAGCAATGGACTGGAAGAGATACTTGGAACTTAACTAGTGTTGGAAAAGACAGCAAAAAATATATTTGTTGTTCATTTGTAAAATAATTTTTGTTTTAGTTTCTCGTTTACCAAATAATTATCCAAGTCACGCTTTAGCTCCTGCAGACTATTATTACTATTCTGTATTACTCAAGAAATATACAAAATTATAAATAAATACCGCTATTTATCATTCATTAAATTTATATTAAAAATAGCGAGAACTCACTTAATTATAAATTAAGATAATTCTGATGTGGGAAAAAAATCTCTCCAATCGATTATCTATCCTTACGAATAACGTAATTTCGAACTTTAACTATGGCTATGCTAAGTATCAGTCCCAAAATAATAAACAATACAACTTTAAATTAATCCCAACAAACACACTCACCAACCACAACACCTTGTCGTTGGACCGAATGCGATCAGCGCTTAACACCCCCCATAAACATTTAATTGTCCCATTTAATGACCTCTTATCCAATTTGACAGGTGTGCTCCCCTTTAGCGTGTAGCTCACCTTAACAACGGTAGGACCCTTGTCCTTATTTACGGGCCCCGAAATAATTTATTTCTATTAAACATATTCTGCGCTTTAACGGGGGGCCATCCGGGTAAATCGTACTCGACCTGGCAATATTTTAAACTTTGTTAGATGTAATTAATTGAATTATTCAACTGAAAGGTCTTATCCAGGGTCCCGATCGTGGGTCTTGATTTAATGCAAATTCTCAGTGAATTCGCTATTAGGGTGTAGGTAGTAATTTGCGATTTTATTATAAGGGTGATACAAAATTTTATTTGTCATCCGCTTGTTAGTAATAATATGTTGTCAGATAATTTGAAAAGTCAAATTAGATTTTTCTGGCGTTTAAAAATTGATGTAACTACTCGTGTTTTTTATGTCATTAATAAATATTTTTTTGTGTTATTCAAAAATATTTTTTATTTGTATTTTTAAACAATTCATTTTTCCAATTTTTTTAGAAGGGTTTCAATATTGTTTAATTTGTCAATTACCACAATTAGACATATTATAGCATAACCAGCTTTGTTCATGATAAATTAGTAAGCCAGCAATTATGAATAAAAAATTGTAGCTAAATATTCAACGATGTTTTAAATGGAATTTCAGAGCAAATAATGAACCGAAAATAAATGTCAATTTTAACACACAGTAAAATTCCGCGGGCGTTATTATGTTTACTTTCGAACGAGACCGTTCCATTTTCCAAATTTGCAACATAATGAAATAAGCAACTTTTTAAAAATGTACATACATATAGATACAGCTAAATTAAAAGCCAGAATAATAAAGAAAACTATTATTTAATAAAAAAAATATAGAATAAATATTTATAAATAAAAATAAATAAAATTTTCACTCATAAATACATGTAAGATATTTTCTGTAAGCTCATTATTAGAGAATTTTCAATACATAATATGTACGACATTGTTTGATTTTGATTAATCAATACAAATCCGCAAGATTAAAAAAATCTTGTAAACCTTATCTGTGATGATTAATTAAAATTTCAAATATATATTAATCACTAATTCTGGTTTCCTTTATACTTCTATTTAGCTTCGACTTGAAATATACAAAAGTCTATCCCTAAACTCGCATCCATCGGAGCGTACTCTAAATTGACACTGACGACAGTGTCAAAATCAATTTTATTAATTATTAAGTTAAATGAATATAATACTTAACATATTTCTAGATATTTTGTATTTTTATAATTATCACTTATAACCACTTACATAAGTAGGAAGTCTTAAAATTTGCACTAGTCCAGATATTGTTTGTTTATTACTAATAATGAAACACAAATGAAAAAAAAATATGGTACAGTAAAACATTCATGTTAATAGCGTTAATTTAATATATTTTTTAAATTGAGTTTAACACTAAGTCCCTTATAGAATTCAAACTTAGGTCTTACAGGTAAATATTTAGCAACTTAAATCATTCGTTTAATTATATTTTAATATTAACTTAAATAATTCATTTACAACATCTTTTGACATACTATTAACTAAAGAATTACGAATGGGTTGATACAATTATCCCGACTTTTTCTATTTAGACTTTAGTTGAGTTGGGAAACATTTTTCTAGCAAATTGCTATGATTTAAGTAGTGATATTCGTGCAATTCTGCAATATTACCATGCTTTTTATTTTTCCCCCTGTTGCTAGCATACAACTGTGGAACTTTATTTTTTGAATATTATATATTTAAGCTTAGACCAAGGAATAGATAATTCAGAAAAAAACCTACATTATTAAACGTATTTGATTATTCGTTTAAAAATAATATATGGATAGGATCAAACGCGTACGGTGAAATACCTTCCCTTTCGCTCGCTCGCGTGTTGAGTGACGAGAGTGTGTGAGAAGGAGTGGGCGTGCGATATTGACGGTAAAGATATTTTTTATTAGTTAACTAATAATTGTTGTTTATCCAAGTGTATCTAGTAGCTCACTCTATTGAATGCCTTTTTGAGATTGACATATGTATACTTACATATTATATATTTACGCAAGGATTTATAAACTGGCTTGATACAACTCCAATAAAACTACTTCTCGGCTCCAACGTTTCCACACGCTGAGTTGCCAGGTTTAATTGACAACCGACTCGTTAGTTATCGAACCCAAAGAACTTCAATGGGTATTGTTGATGGCTTTAATTAACGGAAAGCACTGACAAAGGATTCGAAGCTAAGACGAGCGTGCTCGGGTTATTTCTTAAGCAAAATATACTTTTAAGCGCGGATCGGCTAGTGCGGTAGGCGATAGACGTTGATAAATGCCTTGGCACAATAGTCATTAGTGCAATTGAAATTGCACGTAGTTGCTACACGCTACTGTGACTACACACAGTTACTGCTGTTTTAAATGACTAATTGTTTTATGAGGATGTGTGTATGCAAATATTATTATTTTTTATTATATTTAAGTTTGGAATTATTAAAATAACGCCTACCGCGTGCAAATAGGTAGAAGCAAAGCCTTGAGAAGAGCACAAAACATTAATGGTGTATTGTTAAAAATCGCTTGTCAATAACAAGAATGAATGACATCCTATAATCGGTTTACGTGACACAAAAATATACAATAGATTTTCAAAAGACCTTACAAGTTGTAGAAAAAACACCGTTGGCGAGATTTGTGTTGAGAATTGTGAATGAGGCAATATTTTATAGACCAAATAATTCAATTTTTGAAGGGGCAATCGTGTGTTGTGTTATGCGTTTAATCTTGTAAAAGGCTCACAGAACCTAAGAATAAATTAATTCATTTAATAATTCTTGCTTTGCAGGTATACGCTTATATAAAGCAGTGGGTACGCTCGGTAAAGAGCGTTCTCACTGCGACGGCGCCGACAAGATTTAATGCTTTTGACGTGAATTTTTGACTTCTGATAAGTGATAATTGATTTTGCGCCCTCCTATCAATTATTATTATCCTATTTTTATTGGTCGAAATTCGGTTTAGATATGCTTCATTCGATTCTCACTTATTGTTAGTTGTAATATTGTTTTTGAGACATAAAAAATACCGTAAAAAAGGCACTGGATGTATATATTAGATAATAAAAAATATCTAATACTTTAGATAAATCAGCTCATACAGAATATCATATGTGTATATAAAATAAATGATATAAAAATGCATCACGCTAGGTTTTCCAAATCGCATAAATTTTTAACGGCCGTTCCTAACCTACTCAAATAACAAGATATCATATTTTAAGCGACAAATCTTTTTATTATAAAATAAGGGAATACAATTAATCCAATTACACTCTTAGATTATCGTAGTTTGCAGTTGCAGCAAAAAGTGGGCGAGCACAAAATCTTCTTTGTTTGGTCAAATACTATTTTTTGTTCAAGGTGTCGGGTTAAAACCATTATCAAAAACTCTAACTAGATATTTCTAGCTTACTTTGTACGACCTCGAAACAAAGAAGAACCGTGGATTAACAGCATAAGATCAAAAAACCAACCGCTTCCCTCTTCACGTCAACCATGTTCACCTTGACGTCCGAAATCCAGAGTTTTACCCGCTTTGGAGATTACTATCTTAGACGCAGACACAGAAACATAATTTCACTTATACTATAACTATGTGATTAAAACTATTGTGCAATATTAATTATTAAAAATTATCATCACTGACAAAGAGAAGAGAATATTAAAAAGTATTTATGAAGCTGTGTGTTAGTTTAAAAGTTTAATAACTTATTTTTAAAATTAAGAGGTTAGTTATTAAATATATATTGTATAAAGTTTATTTCTTATCAAAGGAAATAAAATTAATTTTTTTTCAAAATATATTATAATTATTAAACATATTTTTTACTTTAATTACAAAAAATAAAGCACTCAGTATTATAGGTAGTTTGTTCTAAATTATTTACAAAATAAGTAAAATTAAAATTAGTTTTCTTGTGCCAACAGCAGTCTATAATCTCCTACGGCAATAATTTGTAGTTGGTTTCCATTTAATATTAAAAGACTTGTGCCTGCTTTCAATCTACGTTCAATTAAATAGGAGGAGGAAAATGCAATCAACATTTTGCTGTTCAGAATAGAGTGTGTGTATATACGCTTTTGCAATCCGTTTTGGAATTTATGAAATATTTAATTAACGCCTTTTGTAATTGCAATTCCGATTTATTTGAACTGTTTAGAGACTGGTAGATATATTTGTGTCTTAAATTGCGACAGTGTGTACAAAACTAGTTTTGTCAAATAGCAACTTTCATTTTTAGTAAATTATCTCCTCGACGCTATGATCTATATTTGTTGACCTAATGAAGTTTTCTTCTAAAAATAATATTTTTTATGAATGACTGATACTTTGAATTCCATAGATTGCAGCTGCTTCCACTTCGAACGTTAGATCTGGTCCAGCTTACCAGTAACATTGAATCTTTAATGTTGAACTCAATATTTGAGATACACTTAAAAAATATACAACTAAATTTAAAAATAAATGGGTGTATTGAATATTATTGTATATATTACGTCAACGTATTTTTTTAATTAAAATACTTTTTGTTTTCGAAAACTAGTTTTTGAAAATACTTTTATGTTTCATTTTCTTTTTAGTAAATTTTGAGCTAAGATTAAAAAATCCTAAAGGAAATGATAAGTAGTTAATTAAATTCTTTAAAAATATAAGTGGAATTCTAAAAACAATTTTGAGCTACTAGATCAAGCACACGATGTTTTGAATTTTGTTAGGCTAAGTTTTGTGCTATGTATTTTTAATATTAAATAGCAACTACCACGTAAAAAATATATTAAATAAAATGTTCACCCTGTGAGGCAGAATAAACTGAATTATAAAAGGTAACCAAAAATCCCTTTTTGTATATAACGTTCAAAAATTATAATTTGATGTGATATTTATACTTGGCTTTCCTGTTTAAAAAGCTTACCGACCCTTGACTTATGTATAACATTAATCTATAGCGCTGGTTCATATTATGTTTGATCTTATTTTTAGCCCACTGTCATAAATATTTAATGCTTATTTGCATTCATAAATAATATCATTACATAAATAATGTTTATCATACCGTATCTTATAAATACATACGCATTATGTTTATATATTATAAGTAGATGAAATTAATGACAAATTCTGTAAAAAGTAACATAAAACGAGCAGAAGAATACAAATATTGTAGCAATGTTGCAGTGACATAATAATTGATGGACGACGTCTAGAACTTTATCAATAAATTGAGAATATCCTTTAAATACCATGATGGATGGATCCGAATAAAACCAACTACATTTTTATATTAAACGCTCCATCATGCTATTAAATAATTAAAAAAACTATTTAATTCATTATTTTAGATATTAAGTAAATGTAAGCTATATAAAACTACAACATTACATTTTTGATTTACCAATTAAAGGTTATTATGATTAGCTAAAATAAAAGCAACATATAAGCTAAATAGTGAGAATCTATTAGATATTTTGAAAATTAAATCTTAGATACGATCTTTCAGTTTAATCTGAGAGGTACATTTGCAATTAACGTTTTGTACTAGCTTTCGTGTAATACTCAGTCGATAGGAAAATCTAGATTGAAATTTTAATTAAAAGCGAACACTCCATTTATAATCTTTCCGTATTAATTTCTGCTTTAATTTTATACTTTTTCATCCTTCCGACTCGTTAGGTAAAGTCGACATTTAAACAAATATGCTCGTATATATTTATGTAGATACATATATATGACGTAAAAAGAAGATAGCACTGGATAAAATAAGGGGCAGAATATTTTTCATTGATTTTTGTATACTTTCCATCTTAATTTTATGTCAAAATGCCATATTTATATATAGAGATAAGTATTAAAAAATTATACATATCTTTTTTTATTAAAATAAAGTTTTTAATTATTGTATCATACTTCACCACTTTATTATAAAATCAATAGAAAGTAAAAATATTTCTAAGAAGACCAATATTAGCATTCGTAAAACCTTTTTTTTCTAAGAATTCAATACTGAATTTATTTTAAGATTTCTCGATAAATATTAGCATAGAATTTACAGCTAATTGAATAAAAGGTTGTTTTTAGAATTTTTATATTTTGACTTTGAACGAAAAAAAAAATAATTAGCCGTTTCAACATGGAGCTAAAAATAAAATGTACAACGTAACGTTGTGGTGACCGTTTGCCAGAGAAAATCACATTTTTAAAAAATATAATTTATCGGTTCTTCAGACAACTTTAAAAACGCTTTTCAAGACGATTATGATTTTATAAAAGTAAATAGAAAATCTTTGGTTTATCATTTGAAATTTCGATGAGTCGCACGTTTTTAAACGCTTCTTTACCAGGCACTAGGAATATCAAGCCATAATTCTTTATTATATAAAATTAAATTTTTATTATATAAAATTAATTTGTACGAATATTTTCAAAATTTTTACAACTACTGTCCTTTTTATAACGCTGCATAAGTAAAAGTGGGTTCATGCCTAATATGCTTACTTCTTGGAAGGTCTGGGTATGGCAAGAAATTGTTTAAACATTTTTAACACTCGAGCTCACCTTATATTTGCTCAAGTAATACAAGAAAACACTCAGATAAAAATGATTTCTGAAGGTGTTCGTGCCAGATGTTTAATAATATGCATACTTTCTCGGAAGATTGAAAGTATTTAAATGAGCAACAAATTTTTGCGATTTTCTATTACTCTAACCGGCCGTGGGTATTTCCTTTGTTTTGGTGATCCAAGAACCCGCTCTGATAAGAAAAAAATACGCATGGGAATCGGCAGAATGCAAAACGATTTACGGCGATGTTTTTTTATAGCACTAAATTAAATTAGTGAGATAGGTAACGAGTTTAATTATAATATTTCCTTATATTTTTATTACTTTTAGAATAACCCTCGTATTTTTATTCCATGAAACATTTAATCAACCACTGTGCGCTGGTATAATTTTTAGAAATACTTTGCTTTAAAACGATTAATTCAAATCATGACCATGAAATAATACATTTAATGTCTAGCGGCGTCCAAAATTCGGTCTTTACCATTAATTGTGCGACAATGCCGCATATTCACCCCCATCGTTATTTTTTTTTACTTTTTATTAGAGCGTTCGGTGGAAACAAGACGTTTATGATTGTTATAAATAATTCGGCGTTCGGTGGATGTTTCAAATGGTTCGTATCAAGGCTGCGTGATGTATTGTAATGGCTGCCCCAGGGTGCGGCGCACTTTTATGATTCCTTTTGTAAATTTAACGGCCGTGAAGAGTGGATTTGACTTTTGCTCCGAATCGGCGCTATGCATACACCAGCTGAGCACCGCAAAAAGAGTGAGGGTACATCTCCATCTCCTCCATCGTTGTTGAAAATAAAAAATAAGCCTTAAGAATTTTGTATTAAAATTTAAAATCTGTAGTTAATTTTAGATACTTACCTTAATTACATATGCGGAGTGACTATTTTATCAATTTTACTAAAATTATATGAGATGCGCGTAACGTTACCCGTTATAAAAATCATTGAAATATAATGGCCTACCAGGGGTAGGGCAATTTTTATTGAAAAAGACTAGACAAAAAACATTTTAGGCTCGGCGGCCTAGAAACAAAACTTATAATAAACTTCAAAAAAGAAAATTAATAAAAACTTACTTTTCTTTAATTTTATAATTGTTTAGGTATCTCTTGTAAATTGCTAAAAATACGTGTCACTAATAAAAAGTTTTACTTATGAAAATAATGTTATTGTTTTTTAAAGTTCCTCACAAATTCTTTCAAAATCATTTGTTTTGCTAATAATTGCCTATTGATGTTACGTACAATGTGCTCAACTCCTCAAGCAACTGTTCTCATCGAAAGGCTGATGAATTATACTAAATAACTATTGCTAAATGGCTTTATTTTATTACTTAACAATAAGCTGATTGTAAACTGAATAGTTACAGTCTTATTTCACTTATTTTATTTTTGCGTAAAAATGCGTTGTATTAAAAAAAATCAATTTAAACTTCTCAATTTTTCTAATCATTCGTTAAGTAGTTTGTATGGTAATAATGACGTATATTGAATTTTTACATTACAGACATAATGTCATCGCATAATAAACGTAGTGCTTTGTTATATAATTCAATAACAAAATAATAAACACTGTTTCAAAAATCCAACATTCGAAGTCCACAAGTGTCTTTTAAAGCCATTTAACAATGACAAAACGAGTATTCACGAGTAATAAATTGAGAGAAACATATCGCAAAAAGTGTTAAATGGAGCACTAAAGAAGCTCTCAAATTATATGTAACTTCACATCGAAATGCAAAGCAATAGGAGTACCACATACAATCATATCTCGCAATTCATTAACTCGAAAAGTGGCCCTTTTTTATAGAATACTTTGCAACTTAAAAGAGTTTAAAAATGTAAAATCTATTCCCTTGAGCCGTAGTTTGCCGACCCCTGTTCTATATCATCTAGGCATTTATAAGCAATATGCGTGTTGATTTTAAAGAGTACTTAACATAATATTTCGCCTAAGCTAAAATTAACGTATAACATATACAACACCCACACATTTAAAGTCGAGGACTGAATAATGATCATTATCTACCGCGTTCATATGAGAGTGGTTACTGTACATGTGCCACTTTTAAAAGCAGCTTTAAAAATACCCTATATTATGCGTTGTATTATATGTGTATCCAAGTCATAAGGGTTAAAGTCTATTATATGAAGCGCACAAACGTTGACGTATGAAATTCGCAATATTTTTCATGTCAACACAAGCTGCAAATATTAATTTAGCATGTCGCTCTGTTGACGTTCTTAAAATTGAAATAAATCGACAATAAGGTAAAAAGAAAATAAGAAGCTGATTTCACATCTCATTTAGGCACCGATATTTTTGATGAAAATTTGGAAAGTGGAGCGTTAAGTTAAATATGTATTTTAGCTTGCACTTATTTTTAGTATAAAAAAAGTGATTGAAATGATCAATTTATTTTTTATTCTTTCATTGTATACGTAACATACGTAAGCCCAATGCGTTACAACGAGGTAAATAATGAATAACTTCAAGTAAGTATTAATCGTTAGAATTCGGTCTAAAAATCAGTGACATCTATTTGATTGATTTTAAAATAGTAGGTATATTATAATTAATAATCAATAGATGTAATTTTACAGCTAATGTTGATTTTTAATTATTTAATACAAATGCAAGTCTGCTGTCGTGCCTTGAAACCGCTGCCTTTGGGTTATTAGTCTAGAACTTAGGGACTACGCTATTCCAACCTTATATATTTTTTAAGCGTCTATGGTATACGTTACAATTATATACTACGCTTCAAATAGATGGACATGAATAATTTACTTTTTATTAACAGTATATCTGATGATAGCTTTGTTTTACATTTTATATTTACCTTCATTTTTAATTAACCTACTTTGTTTATTTACACACTCGTGCATAATTGATTGTGTCCATTGTACATTTTTTTATTTATAACATACATATTATAAAGCAAAAGCGTTAATTAATACTTTTTAAATAAGTGCTAGTAATCCATTTTATTATCAGCGCCTTTGTGCCTATTTATTTTATAAATTATATAAACACGTATACGAGCAAAAAATAACGTTAAAACAAAACATTATGTTTATGTTTTTGGTTTGTATTTAAATTAGCCTAAGCAAACATCGTCGCTGTTGTTTTTCCTTTGAAAATTGCAAACAAGCTTGTTGTAGAATTTACATGCGTAGGAAAACATCCCGTTGTTTAGTTTACTTTGCGAAAAAATAAATTAATTAACAAAACAAGTCCTTATGGATTAATTGCTTTGTTTTTAATGATCAGTGCGAATGAGACTAGCTTTATTAAATTATAAGAAATCCCTTTTTTCCAAAATTTTTAAAAGTCCATTTAAAAGGTACATACCAAAATTTAAAATTACTATATTTTTATATTAAAATTAATAATCTGATATATAATACATAAATACATATATTGAAAATATTTGTTGGTTACGTGAACACAGTCTTACGTAATTCTTTGATATGTAATTTTTGTGAAGTTTTCTGAAATAGAGAGTACTGTGCATCTAATATCTACAGAAAAATGAGCTTAACTGTATCGATCAAGGTTTATTTAATTTTATATATTACCATCAAAGTTATTTATTTGTGATAATATGATATTTACCGTAGCCTAATAAAACAGTTGAGCTCAGAATTTCAAAAATATTTGACGTGAAGAGGGAAGCGGCTGCATTTTCGTTCTTGATACGTGTAGCATCAATTAGTGTGATTTTGCTGACGGAAGCGAATTTCGAATTAAAGTCGAATATATGCACTATGTATGCTCTTAAATGCGCTCGTACAATTAAAACGAGTTAGTGGTGTAGTTGGATTTTATTAATTTCGTCTGCTTTTTGAAGTTTAAACGAGGAGAGATTTAGCAAGACGTATTTCGCATATTCTTCATTGTCCCTGCATTTCATTTTTTGATCAATTACAATAGTATTTGTATTTATAAATACCCGGAGGTTCAAAATAACTCTAACGGCGGTTAGAGTTATTTTGAACCTCTAAAATAGTCTAGACTTGATTTTACGAAACAATATTAATCTAATACATTTGATTAAAAATACAATAGTAAAAGTAAAACAAAATATTTAAACAATGATTTTAAAATGGATCTAAATAAAATCAATGTCCGATTAGAAAGTTATAAATTAATACGAAAGCAAACTATATAGAAAATATAAAAGATGTATCTATTATAGGTTATTTTGTATAAAAACGTCGTATTTTGTTTTGCAAAAATGGATCGAAACAGTGAAAAAAACGCAACGCATGAGCGTGATCTGGAGGTAAAAGCGGCTGTATTAAAAAAATATATTTATTTTTAATATGATGTAGAAATATGACAGGCGCTACTCAATGCATTACAACTAGGTATCAATTAACACCTACGATAAGATATTGTGATAACTTCATACTGAAATTGAATTGTAACCTATTGTATTATGGCTTTTATTTATCAAATGTCAACATGCAGTTGGGGGTCAGATTTTTTATTATTATTTAAAAAAATATCTACAAAAATTGATACTGATTTTATAGAAAAAATCCCACCATTGCTTAATTCATATATATTTCTTAGGAATATTAATTATTCTTAATTATATGGAAATATTTATATTTCAGCAAATATACATATCTTAGGAATTTTCTTTGTATCACTTCTAGTAATTAGGAATATTGGGAATAGGTCTTGTTGCTATATATTTTAATATGCAAAGCATCAAATCTTAGTATTTTACGTTGAATAAGCGAAAGTTAAAAATTAAAAATACTCCAAAATATTTTATAGAAGTTTATCTGTTGCATCTAAATGTCTAAAAGTTCAAAGAGAAATTTTGCAGTTAACAACATGAAATGAAGCAACGGTAATATATCTTAATCTTCACAATGACAACGCAAGCCATGATTTGAATAAAGCATGTGAAAAAATAATTTGTGTATTAATTATTCATTAACAGCAGTGTATATAAATTTGCTCAAAATAATTCCAAATTCTCTTTTGTAATTAGGTTTATGACACAAATCACATATTTTAGTACCATTATATATTTTAAATACGATATTATCATACAATTTTTATAATTAGATTTATCAACTAATTAGTACATCATCCATACAAGCTAATTAATTAGTACATCATCCGTGTTTGATCGCATACTCGTATAGCGATCATTAAATTAAATGCTGGATACTTGTGTGTTGATTTCATGGGAATTGTTCATGTCGGTTCATGGGCGTGAAAATCCCTTGGTGACGTGTTAATCAAGTAGAAACATTTTCAGTAAATAAACTCACACATGGTATTGTATCGTATCTATATATGTAACAAATCCATATATCTCGCGGGTGTGCTTTTATTCGTGAATGTGAGAAAAATTTCCTCTGGGTAATTTTCTTAACATAGTATTTTAAAGTTTACAACTTTAAGTTGTTGAATACCTTTCTGTGCTATATTGTGGTAGTATTTATTATTCTGTCTCGGTGTAAAACCACTAACATCCTCTTTAGATTAGTCTCCGGCTTACTACTCGCGATTCCTAACTTAGCACCTGTATATTAGGTTGTTTTTCCTATGTAATACACAAAGTGATGTTTGCGTTTAAAGCGTTGCATATTTTTTTAAATCTTTAATTAAACAATATTAGTTTAACTTGGTTTTAAATTCACATCATTTGAAATATTTCTAAATAAATTATTAATCACCGCTGCAGTTTTATTTGTAGTATAAAATTTTGATTATGGTTCGATGTATTGCATGATTTAATTAAAGCAGTATGCTTATTTTTATCAACCGCTATTGTTAAAATTTCGGTTAAAAAAATCAAGGTTTTTAAGCAGTATTTCGTCATTTGTTAGATTTCAGAAGAATCGCGTCTTTAAGATTTGTAAAATAGATCTAAATCAGTTTGCTATTATTTTTTTTGTTGATAGTAAATATCTAAGAAGTCGTCGGATCGGTAATACAGTTTATTTATAGACTAAAATAAAGTTTATATATTTTAAGATATAGCTACATATTTTTGTAATTATTGGTGTAGCGTTTCTTATTCATTATTTGTTTTAAATAAAAAAATATATATTAAAATTCAGAAAATCCCGGGGATTCCCAGTAAAGTATTCACAGGTTGTCTCGACATAGAATCTCTACTGACAGTTGAACTTAACTAAGAGATTCTTTTTCTCTTAGTCTAGTTATATAATCTCAATCGCAATCATACAAAAGCTATACCCACAATGTTTTTTACAATAAGCGTAATAAATTAAGCTAAATCACAATCTTTGATTGATTCATAGAACTGTTGTAAAAAATGTATACATATATAAATCATAAGTAAATATTAAAAATGTTATATATTTCCGTCGTCTATTGTTAAAGTTAAAATTAGCTCCATTGTCATAAAATCGTTGTAAAAAGAGGCAATTTCAGAAATTAATAACGTGAAATCCTACTTTGGATCGACTTATTATTGCTGTGAGATTGATCAGTTGAGCATCCTTTTTGATTATATGGACTTCATGCTTCAATTTTATGTTCGATATTATCAAGTTTATATATATAATGAACATAATACAATTATTATTTTTGACCGATAAAAAAATATAATCTAAAATAAAGAGATTTTTTTATCACGACTTAAAAACTCACAAGTCTTGGTCAAATTATAAAAGACACTATAATAAACATTATGTATTTAATAAAAATTCACGTGAAAAATAATATTTTTTATTTAAATACCTAAACATATACATAGAAATTGAAATAGCATGTTTTATAAAAATCAATTTAATTTGCGAATTTTAGTGAAATAGATTAACAGAAAAACAAGCTTCGAATTTTTTTATGGTGTAAAAAAAATCTGCATACAAAATAAATGTAATTTGTGACTGCTGTATTTATGTCATTATTATTAGCGATAACACTACCAGTAATACCGGTATTAGGGTAAAAATCGACTTTCAATAATACCGGTATCACATCATAAAATACTGGTAGTAATGATTTTTTTTTCCATTTCCATGTTTTATTTGTTGGAAGCGATATCTGTATGGTTTCGAACTACAAAAACGACAATGCATATATTGTTTAAAAATAGAAGCGGATGATAAAATAATGCTCATTATAGGGTATTACCATAAGTAATATTATCGGCATATTCTTTATTCTAGAATATTTACATAAAAAATTATAAATCAAATTAAATTAATGTCACATTCAACATTATAGAAATAAATATGCATACGAAAGTTTATTTCGAAAATAAATATTATTGCGATATTCTAAAATATATATTAAATCTGCAATGATTAACATTATATTGTATAAATAAATCACATAGTTCTGTTTTTAGGTGAAAATATGTCGCATTTTAAACAGATTTATACTTTTTTCTGCAGTTCTTATTCAAAAGGTTATTGTGGTTAATCGTAACTAACTAAAAATATTAATAAATTTATTAATATATTTTAATAAAATAAATTGGCGACAACTGATTTGGTTCCTGGTATAAAAATTTAAGAGGTACCCAGAAGCGGTTTATCAAAAACGACATTTTGTCAAACACGATGTTTATATATATTGTTCCAAATATAATATATTTATGGTTCCAAAAAAATGATGCGACGGCCGTATTTTGAAAAAAAAAAATATCTTTTGTTTTTCGACAATGTAATAAATTAGTCGCGCTCTTACGTTTAAACCGTGCGGTTTGTTTACGGATGATTTGTGTTGTTTCGACTTCTGATGTGGTTATTTGACTCCTACCGAGCTGAAACATGGCAGATATCTTCCTGTGTTGACTACGAGTCTAGTGACATCACTAGCAAGCACACACCAAAAAGCTAAGTCAAAATATCGCGATTTGCATCTTTTGCACTTGCTCCGTGAAGCAGTGCGTTTCGACTGCGCTTTTTTGCGTCTCCCTTGCGTGAATTTTTCTGCCAGAGAATGGAATCTCCACGATCCGTCTCCTTTTAGGCCCGCAGTGACGTTTGTAGAAAATGTCGCTGCGGCGGCTCACAAAAACATCACCCACAGTTTGTATCCCTCTTGTGCCAATTTTGTGCCTCGGTTATCTGGGTGCATCTTAGTCGAAGCGGGAGACTCTCCCGAACATTTTGATACCTAGACTATCGCGATCCGTTGTCATTTAGGCTAGAAATCGCCCTTATAAATTCGCCCAGCAACCCCCCCCTTACCCCCCCGAACTTGCGCACCCGCACTTGGCCGCGCTCGCAATCAGCGCGTTTGCGAACACGCGAGTTCGAACTCTTCCGGCCAACAAATATATTAAAAAAAACTAAATTAAAGGAAAATAATAAATAAAAATAATAACAATAAATAAATAATTTACAAATTTTGAAAATAAAAAATAATAATTATTAAAAATATAGAAAACAAAAAATGAGCGTCGCAGTAGGAACGCTCGTTACCAAGCGTACCCATTGCGACGGCGCCGACATGATTTTATTGTTTTTGACGTAAATATTTGACTTCTGAGAAGTGATAATTATTTTTGTGCTCTCCAATTGACCAAAATTCGGTTTAAATATACTTTGATAAGCCCTTTATATTAGAAGTCCATATTAATATCGGATAGGATAGCTATAATATTTTTAAAACGTAGTGAAATATCGAAATGCAGAAAAACTATAGTGCAATATGTGAGATGCGATGTCTGTCTGTACTTATACTTCCGCTTATTTTACCCTGAGATATGAATTAGCTAAGTTTGTATTTTGGACTTGACCTAAAAAAGTTTTAAAACTATACTTAGACTTAAAACTTTCATTAGGTTAGGTTTTGGTTTGAACAGCAAATGGACGTTTCGCAACTGTCAAATTTAATTTCATAGATATTTTAGAGCAGCATATCAGTCAAATTATATTTTCGCTAGTAGAAATATATAACTACTGGTGAAAATTTATTTGGACTTTACTAGCGAAAATATAACTTTATCGAAAAATACGAATTCCCTGTAACATTTATACATCGGATGTAAATAAATAATGATAAGTATGTCTTATAGAAAAGTTGAAATCATATAATTGTACTAAAATCTGCCAGAAAATTTATATATTTACCGGTAAAAATGTATTCCGAAATGATTTTACTGAAATGATATATTTAAAAAATATTTTTTTTCTACATTTTCTTTTAGGAATAACCACTGAAATTATTATATATTTATTTTGCTGCATTAAAGCCACTTGTCAAGTTACTAATAATACAATCTATAAAAACATTAAATTTATGTAATTTAGCTAGTGCTGTTGTTGATTTTTCGTTATTTGTTTGCTTCTTCCTTAAGTATTCGATCTGAAAATTTAGATCGAATACTTAAATTTACTGCTACTAATTTACATTTATTGAATGTTTCCTCTCATGTCTAATACTTTTTAAACGTATAAAAAGCAGTAAAGTCAACAATAATTTGCAAACAAATTTTAACACAAACGGAGCCGCGTTAAGGAACTACAATCTGTCCCTTTGAATAATATGTTTATTGTGAAAGTGGGTGCTTTTGAAGGCAAAGTTCCGCTTCTTTTATTTCTTGTATGTATAATAAGGGTTGAAAGAACTTAAACCTGAAATACATCAGTACATACATCTCAAACAACTGTAATATAGTTCAGATTCATTATTTTAAGTCAGTTTTTACTTTTTTTTATACATATAGAGTCGGGCTCCGTGAATTTGTCCCCTCTTCCTTCCCCTTTCAGCAGGCCTGCAATCATGTATCGTAATTTTCACAGCATAAACTTAGCAATAAAGTATTTAGTTTGACTTTAAATTAATGAAAATCTATTAAACTCTGATAAATTATAAGTAATTAAAAATAAAGCATTAAAAATAATATATAAAAAGCTACATTAAAAATATAAAATTTCAAAAATAAAAGAACATTGTTATTATCACATGGATTAATATTTCGCGGGAATAGATCTAGTAATGGTAACTACGATAAAAAAGGACTTAAATTTAAATATTTACAGAAAATGGCAAAGCACATCTTGCTTTAGGACATTCAAACTCAAACAATAATAGTCTGAAATCGTTAATTAATTTGACCTATTATTTTTAATTATATATAGCTTAAGAAAACATGTGATTGCTTTGATGAGCAGCAGAAGGCAAGTCACAGTACAGCAGGTTAAACAAAAACCATGCTGTTGGTTTAATAGACCGTCTAAAAGTAAATATATTTACTTTTATTGTTTAGCAAAATTATTTTTTTGATGATACGTAGTACCAAGTTTTTATCGACAAAATTGTTTGCTACTATTTAATAATATTTGATAATATAATATAAAATTTGTAAGGATGCAACAAAATGTAAATACAATTTGAGAAGAATTGTAAATAAATATTCTCAATGTGGAAACAACAAAAAAAATATTTGATTAACACGGGAAGAATGAAATTTATATCATATATGTTAAATAAAGCAAACTTTATTTGTGTGAGCAAACAATCACACAAAGGGGCGCAAAGCCTTTCAAATAAAATTTCTGCGCTCTTTTCGGACGCTTAACCCCGATTTTTTATATACATTATTATAATACAAAATCGTGTTACATGAAATTGAGTCCATTTCGCGCAGATTCCATTTACGCTCGGTTTAACATCCCGAAACGCACTCTCCATCTTCCGTTTCGGATTACACCCGTCCGCACATCTTGTTTGGTCCGTATCCAGTCTCCGTAACAAGTTTCCGCCGATTTCTCTTCAGTCAGTCAAAACGGGCACTTTTTATTCGGCCGTCGGCTCGCCTGAAATAAATTTGAATATGATAAGGCTCGACGGCGACTTAGAGGCAGTGAATATACTTGAAGGTTAAACTTAGTCCGCAATGCTGAGCTAATTTATTCCGTTTTATTAACTAAAAGCCATAAAATCTCGAGGCATCACTTTGATGACCGTTGTTAACTTGGCATCTTGATGAATTAAGGTCTTTCTGAACGGGTGTTCGGTCGTCTTCGCTGTTCGAACTGAGGTTATATTTAAATTTAATATTATTTTGCGATCAAAGAATTTATTTAGTAAGGAAATCCGTTAATCATAAGATATGTATAGTTCCTATATTGTAGCCTTTCCTACCGTGGTATTTACCGTAAATTAAAGTTTATAATTATCACGAAAAATGTTATTTAAACTGGTAACCAAATGTATCAAAGTTTTACTATATAGATTGTGTAAATTAATTCTAAAATATTTTCAACAATTTCTTAAGTAACTGGAATTCAAAAATTTTTGTATCCTTGCTTATTGTTTATGTTATAATTTATAAGGTGATTTAGTTTATTAAACATAATTAATATTGTTTCATTTATGTTTTATTATTGTTTATTTTGTATTTAATAAGTTATATTTACTTAAACAATGCAAGTAATGAAAATAATGAGAATGAGTTGTTGACCCCAAGTTAAGGGTATAACTTTGCAGCCAAATAGCCGCCGCAAATTTTTTATAATTAGTTTATTTTATTAATATATGTATTATCACATATATAGAAAGTTGGAAAGTCTTCGCGTGCGTGTCTAGATGTATTATTGTCGGCTGCGATTTGTAAGAAACACCTGTGATCTACCGTGGAGCTCTTTAAAAGATCTTTTGATATTTATTTGTGACTAAGATTCACATATTTTATAATTCTGGTTCGAAACAGATGTTCGAGAGGCAATTGCATTGCTTTTTAGACACATCCATGAAATGTATTCACGCTTTAAAATATAAACAATTCGACGATCGGTAGTCGAAGTGTAGAAAAGCAATAATATTATGCGTATCATAGAATGAATAGTCCAGCGCGCGTCCTTTCCAAACAAAGAGTAGTCTTCGGCAGTATGGGTGGTTAAGGTTTCGGAATGGATGTGGTAGTAGGTGGTTCATACAATATTTACAAATTTTACGCATTTATTGCAATCTGTTTTTCGTCGTTGACATGTCCTTACTTTCAAGACAGGTTGATCTCACTTTTCGTTGGTTAGACTTATAGTTAGAATGATCTCTGGACTATAATAATTTAATATAAATTAGAATGATAACTTTATAGTGTTTAGGCGTGTTATTTTTAAGAACATGTTCCGATTAGCTATTTCCAAGGATATGTCTGAATATTGTAAGCTTTTTATAGAGATAAATAGCGTATGTATTAATAATAATAGTAATAAATTAGGGCTAAAAGTCATTTAAAAATTAAATAATTAATAAATGTATTTAGAAAAATAGAAAATGGTACATTGTTAAAAACTTGAATTTGAAATGTTGACTATACATTTTCTTCTTCTTTTTCAAACGTAGCACATTGAAACTATTTCATCTTAAACTCAACACAGGCGATAAAAAGCGAAGCGCATTTGATGAAAACGTCAGAATGGCTACAGAGTGACTAAGAATAATTAAGACAGCGAACAGGCAGGCAGTCTGTAGACAGTGGTTTTTGTGTTAAAACCTGAGAGATGAACGTTTTTCATCCCCCGTGTATACAGCAACGTTCGTGTTATATTAAAAAATAACAATACATTTTTATAATTGAAATTGCTGAATGAATAAATAAACGGGATTTTTTTTATTATTTATTTATTGTATTATTACAATTTATACGTTAAATTACAGACGGATTCAAAATTAATAATCGTTTGTCAATAGGTTATTTTTAATTGATTTTTTATATTATAAAATACAATAAATATTATATTTCTTTATCGAAATCAGAAGAAGATTAAAAAAATATTATAAATTATATTTCCGCTATAGCTAAAAACGCTTAAAAATGTGCTGTTATTTGTATTATATCATATTGAGATTTATTCATATAATTTATACGATAAAATAAGTGCTGGTTTTATTTATTTAATTAATTTTTGAAGCATATATTGTTTTGTTATTATAGTTTATACTAAAACTAACTTTATTATGTTATTTTATTAAGTAGAAAATTATCTTAGCATATAGCTGTATAGCAAAAGTTGATATTAAATTAAAATAATAAGATTTATTATTTACAGCAGTAGGCTTTGTATAATCGTCATGGTAAATAATATTATTGTATTTTATTTAAAAAATATAATTAAGCGTTAAAAATATTCAGTTAACTAGTGGTGTCTGTGTTCATTTTTATTTTATAGTCTTGAATAAAAAAAAATGTTGCGATTATAAATAAATTTATTTACGTGTTTGTCTCCTAGACTCTTGCGACTCATCTGACTACTAGTATTGCTCTTTTTAGGCTTTTTTCAGGATATTCAGCATAGCTCTGTTTAATGCTAGTTCGGTACAGCTGTCATTTATTGTATGTTAGAAGTGAAGTGGTAGTTTTTGACTTGAATATGTGAAGAAAGTTCTAAAATAAGTGATTCAATATGGCAATGTTACGACAAATATGTCATTGATAACATGGGGAAAATCAAATTTCTTCCAGTCCCCAAGTACGTGACAAATAATAAAGAACCAGGCTATTTATTATTGTCTTATAAAAAACTTGTTAGACTTTATCTGCGAAACGGTGATTCAAAAAACGGCAAAATCCTTGGTATATATTCGGCAGGGATATCTTTCTTTGGTTTATGGTTTTTTGTGCCTTGAAACTGGTAATGACTATTGTTTTATGTTCGTTTATAAACATTTTTCAAGAAGAAAGGCAACAAAATTAAGTTTTTAAATAAATTAAGGAACAAAAATTAATCAATTAGTTTATTTTTTTTACATTAAACTATTTTGGGCCGATAATTGCATAACAATTACAGGCGATCCCGTCAAAAAAACAATTTTTAATAATTGTTATATTTAAATATTTTAATATTTTGTGAAAGCGAAAGTTTTCAAAAAAGAAATAAAGACGAAAAAATAAATAAAATTAATCTATCTTATTTTTGTAAAAAAAATGTAGTGTTATTACATATATACTTCAGTCGTTTTAACCAATTCTTTTGGTAACTAAGTTTATCAGTCGTATTGAAACAGATTTCATTATATCAATTGTGCGAGCTTGGCGACCATCCGAGAAAATTCAATTAAACACCATGTACCAAAATAGAATAAAAAGTATACATAAGTATGTGTGTCAAGTTTTTGGCGTGTATCGAACTTTTTCGTCCAATCTATTTTAGTTGCTCACAAATAAAATACGAGTACAAATTTCAACTCTGGAAAACTTTCCAAAGACGGCGACCCTTTTCAAAAAAAAAACTTTTCTCCCTTTTCACAATTCGACTTGGAACAGTTGTGTTTTATAAAAAATAATAATAAATTATGGTGTAACAATTACGTAATATACTACTTGTATGGCAGTCAGGGTTAGCCGTCATTGCGGCCTTGAAAACTCAAGGATTCTCATAATCTTCAGTTTGAATGGCGTAGACAAAGACATTTTCAGTTTGGCTTATTTTTTGAAAAGTCGTACGCGGCCGCAATTTTCCGATTCATTTAGTGGAGGGTGAAAAAATTCAACGACCCTTGTCATTTGGCGGGTGGAGCTTTGCAAAGCTTTGCGCTCGATCTATCGCCAACACGGTACGTCTTTTTTAATTAATTAATTTAATCGATCTTCTATAAGAAAATACATGGCAGCTAAATAATATTATATATATTTTTTTTGGAATATTAAATAAAAATAGAAACAGTCAAGATAGATTTGATACTTCAGGAATTATTTAATAATGGTCCAAATTTATTAGACAATTAAATATAAAGGAAAATACGATATCAAGGTCCACAAAACACGTAAACCGTATGAATTTGTAACATTTAAAATTATATAGTTCTAATTTTTAAATTAGTGTGAGGAATGTCTTTTAGTATGAAGCGGCGAAATTCGTACATTCAGAAATCCGCACAAACTCTGTACAGTCATGTACGAAATATTTAAAATATGTAGATCTATATTGACTAATTAAAAATCAAATAAAATACTTAATTTAAGTCAGACGCTCATGCTAAAATTATATGAACATTTTGAGTCATTGTTTAACATGTCAAATGTCATGATTCTATGGAAAAAAATTGTTGTTGCCCGTAAAATATTATAATGCTATTTCCGATTTTTTTTAAAAATGTTTATTTTATTAAGATAATCAATTTTACAAACATATTATTATATACAATTTATGTTACTGGATTATTTTTTTTTTCATGTTTACACTTTAGTTAAGAGCTACAATATAATAAAATATAAAAATGTGAAATAAAACGTTGGTGGATGGATATAATTTGAGGGTACAAAATTAAAAAATATTTTGAAATTTATGGTGGTATAAAAATGAAAAATTCTAAAAATAGATTAAGTGCTAATTTAAGTACATTTAAATCTAGAACCATTAATATGCGGTCTTAAGCCTCTAAAGTAATATGTACCTTGGCATTTTGTTTTTATATTTAAATGTCACGTTGTTTTAATCGTAGTCTTTGGTACACAATATTAGTGAGTTAATCTAGTTATGCAAAATATTTTTATAGTATTTTTTTATTAATTGCTTTATATATATAGTGTATTTTTTTAATTTTAGGATATCGTTGTTTAAACACATCTAACATTAAAATGTCTGTTCGCTTTTTCATGTTAAAATTAGGGCATAGGGCCTGCTTTATCAAACTTTTAAGTTTTTATTTTATCGTTTTTTTTGCGGTAGCCAAAGTTTTATTTACATGGTGTATATGGTCTATAATTTTTAGTAAGGAATTAAATTTTTAGTCAATTTAATATTTTATTAAAAAATATTTATTTTGTAATTATCGCATTGTTCTTAAACCGAGTTAACTGTAATATCATATAAACCATTTATAAAAAGTCTTTAATAACATAACTCATTTACGTTCTACACAATTATCACGCTTTTACACGTTGTCAACCTCAACCATTATTCATCCAATATCACTAAAGCGGTCGCCTAATTTTTCCCTTCAGAAGCTCTGTCTTTCTCCCGAGCGGTTATTGTCTACTGAGGCAATACCTCTTGTCATTATGGATACACCGTGCGTTCACAATTGTAGCCCCTCTACATTCTAAACAGCGATTGTCATACCCGTTTCCGTAATTACACGCGTGTTACATTCTAGTCATTCGACCGTAATTGGGTTGTTACGTCGACGGGAAGCCTCGCGACGACGTAGTACGTCGAACAATAAGTACAAGTTATGATTGGACTTTGTTGTTCTGTGGAGAACTACTTCGTGATTTCGAATTAGGTATTGTGCCTCTATGGCCGTTTTATTATATTATATAAGCAATTAAGAATTTAATCTATGTATGTTTGTAAATTTAAATTAGAGATTTTTGCCTTGTCAGGACCAGGACTGTCTTGTGCAGACCCAGGGTCAAGGGGTCTATTTTTATTAAGACAATGTTCATTGTTATTATTGGTGAATGTGTTTCGTGAGTCCGTAGGTTGCAAGTGTCTCTAAAGTGGATTTGCTTTAAATTCTGGACGTCGATTTGGAGCAGTGAATGCGAAGAGAGAAGCGGCTGCTTCTGCGACTTTTGATGGATATGATAAATTTAGATCGTCTTCCTCTTGATTAAAAATAGAAAGTTATCGAAGTTCGAATATCTGGTTTGTTTGATGGTTGCCCGCATTTCATTATTTATATGCATAGCCCCCTTCATATGATATTTTATTTTCCGCCTCTTTTTGATAGGATAACTAATTACAAAAAAGTGGTAGGCTTTTTAAAATAAATTGCCTTGGCTGCTAAGACAGATTAGCAACGGCCGTTTAGAGGGCAAATCTGAATGCGCGCATAATATTTTCTCAATGAAATGGATATTTTAAATTATTTCTGGTACATATTTTTCAACTTATTTTGTTAAAATGTTTTCCCATTTTAACAGTTCAAACGCTTCATAACAAATGAAACAGGCCTTTTGATGATTTAATAGAATGAATTTATCCATTCAATTGTGAATATAAAAGTGGTTTATTTTGCCAACACCCTTTTTAACTTTATTGTATTTAAACTATAAAAATATTGCATAAGTTTTTTTTATGTTATTCGGTTTTTGGATGGTAATATAGGTAAGCGTTATACTAAACCTTTGAGTTGTTTTACTCTATATATGTATTTAAATGCTCCCATCGCAAAACGTTAAGCAACTAGTTATTGCTGGTAATAAAATGACAATACGTTATTTAGCATATCAAGAAATGTAGATAGATATTAGGTGTGTAATTAAAATGTGGCTTTTGGAAGCCAGAGAATCTAGATGGTATGTCTAATTGCAATGGTTGGTCGTTATGAGATATTTAAAAATATTTAATATTTATATTTATAATTCTAATCGATCATTAAGATCATTAAGCTGTTTTTGTGTAATGACATTTATTGAACGTTAGCTGTAATATTTGTAAATATTTAATTTAATAGATCATTTCAATCTGTGGTTTTACTACTTACGTGTAGGTGTTAAATGTGTTTTTTCCCCATTGTAACGCATTAAGCTAAATGTCTGACATTATACAACGAAAGATTATCATTAGAGAGGTAAATGTTTCCTTTGCTCTTATGTCAATATTTAATAAGGATAGTTTATAATAAAAAAACAATGTAAGTTTTCAACTCCCAAGTAAAATTATACAGGTTATTTATAAAGTTTTGCGGCTCATTGTGCCAAGTGTTGTGTACACTTTGCTTCGATTATGCGAAAGCGAACTTCCGGCAAAATATGTACAATCGTTAAGTTTATCACTCGTATTTTGACTGTTTTTTCTAATATATATGTTATATAAATGTGTGGTAAAATTTTGATTAATATGATTACTAAATTTTAATTTATAATAATTATTTATGGAAGCAATATACAGTGGTTACAACTTGAGCATAATTTGTTCTGAAAACGTGCTCGTAATTTAAAACACTCGTATATCAAAACAAAATTTTGTTATTAAATATTAAAAACTTTATTTGAGTTGATCTATAGCGCTGAGAATATTTACGTTTATCTAAGAGGAGTTAAAATTGTATGTTATACGAGTGGCTCAAAGTTAACCACAAAACTAAGAGTTACACATTTAAAGTTTCGTGTAATTAAAGGAATTAAAAATATTTATAATTATTAGTCAAAAATAAAAAATGTAGTAATACAGCTTATTATATACCGTTACATAGATATAAAAATCATAATGATTTATTGAAAAATAAATATTAATTAAAAAAAACATAAAGCATGAACATACGTAAAAATATCGCTTTAAATTAACCGAAACAAATAAAAAAAAAACGATATAGAATTTACATTTTAGCTAAAATAGAAATGTTTTTGTAATCGTCGTGTAAAAAAAAATGTTATATTAATGAACAGTTTTCAAGTTTATGTGCATGTCCCCGTAGATTGTCAATCAGTACCACTGTGCGCTCTTGTGGGACTGAGTCAGTAAGTAAGTAAAAAAATGCTACGTTTTTTTGGTTCTCTTTCATTTGCCAATTTAAACAATCGGTAGCTCTGCGTTATATACTATTACCATGAAATAAAATAACTTATTCTCAAATCCAACCTTCGGTTATTTTCTTTATCGCGACCGAAGCTCCCCATGATCTGCTCTTAGCCCACGTAAAGGTGTTTTCCCTTCTCGTTTCTTCTTTGCACATTGATATTCGCAACTATACACGCCCACCTACGCAAGATTACATCTGGGAGGATTCTCGTTACGTTTTCGGGATTTCGTGACGTTCCCGAATTCTCATTATCGAATCGGCTAGCGTGAAATGGTCTTATCTGAAAAATTCGATTTAGATGTAGAGAGCAGGTGTTTTGTGAGCTAGGAATGGACGAGGTGATCTTTTATTCTCATGCACACACACATGCACGAAATTCTAGAACCCTATAACTATGCAAATTTGGAATTTGGCAATCGGAACGCGTGTTATGTAAGACGTTGGGTGCAAAATTAAACGTCTCGCGAAGACCGGGGGTCACCTAGGGTCTTAGGGTTCACTTCGTGAGATTTTCTAGCCTTGAGTCGAGAAACAGAAGTTTCATGAGTAATGTTTAAACATAAATTTGGTTTTACTTTTATATTATCACTTGTTTTCTTACCCAGTTTATATAGTTATCAATATATTCCGAATTCTTTATTTACCATTACAAAGTAGCTTAAAAACAAATATATTAACTAGCGCATTTATGTAAATATATGATCTAAATTAAAAAAAATAGTGAAAACTAATTATTCCAATTTGTAATAATTTAAGAATTTATATATTATATAAAAGCAAGTCAAAAAAATACAATTAAATTTCTTCGACTATCTTAAAACCATTTCCAGTCAAAATGTGTATCTATAATAGGTTTATAATTCATATACAAAAAAAATATAGTTAATATCTTGGCTTAGTTCGTTAGTCCGATCCAGCATCATGTTTTAAGATGGCGATTAAAAGAAACAAAAAAATTTAAACGTCCTTATATATTTATTAGAAAATATATAATCCTTTATTTTTCCTCAAAGGCTAAATAGCAATAATATTATGTGAACAGTAGAAGGCATCAAGCGCGCGTCCTTTCCAAATAAAGAGTAGTATTTCAGTGGTACTTATAGGTGATAAAAGTCTCAGAAAGGTCATGCTATTAGGTGCTCTGTGCAATATTTTTAATTATTAATAGAGTTATTGAGATCTCTTTTCTGTCGTGTGTGTGATCCAATTTTAGACACTGGAACAAATTGTGCAGGTGGTTAAAACCTGTTTAGTATATTTTACCTTCAATATTTAGTAACATTATAAGTTTCAGGATTATAAAAATTTATTTCTCGCTATTTAATTTGTTTTATAACTGAGCAATAATTGTCTTTCAAATATACAATTGATTTCTGCTTTCCATTAACTTCAAAATATTGTACTTATTTTATCATATCTTCTGCTTTTTTTATTTAAGTCACATTTTAAATACGCCGAATTAATCATTTAGCTTCAATATTTTTTTCCAGCAAGGCTTGAGAAAGGATAGAAATTTTGGAAAATAAAACTATTTTAACCTAATGATTTTAATTAAATCAAAAATGCTTAATATGATTTTTAATTTATGATACTTATGTGGTTATAGTACAAATTTTCAATTTAGGGCTATATAATAAAGTATTATAAATATTATATTACAATTTTAAGCTTTTTAAACATACTTCAAAGTTCTCTCTAATGTTTAATTTAATTATCTTATTAGACATAAAGTTTATCGAGAAAACTTCTTAAATAGTACGTCGATGAAATAATATCAAATAGAATCACTTATTTTTTATTTTTGTTTATACTTCAGAATTTTCAGCGCAAAGTTTTAAATTAAATTTTCTTTAATATAAACCGGTATTTAAAACTGTAATTTATGTTATGTTATAGCTGTCTAAAAATACATCTTAAAATTAATAGATTTTAAAATTAATGTGCTTGACATTTCAATATTAAGATACTTCAATATTAATAAATTTAGGCATGAAGGATGTTCAAACAATTTATGAAAAAAAATATCAACCCCTATTTAACTTTACCCTTATCGTCATCGGTTGAGGATTTAATATAAATCCGCGTAAAAGCCAACTTTCGACGAGCCGTCTAGAGAAAATTTTCATATCTGATGTTATATTAAAGCATGTCTATCTAATAAAGACGGTGGCGGGGCTGGAACATAGAGGGGAGGGGTGGGAATGTTTTTGCCGCAAAAGGCTTCTAAAAGGTAAGGGGCATAAACGATTATTATTTAGCTATATTAAAAGAGGATTTAAGATTAAACTTGTTGTAATCAAATTTCGTACGAAGTTAGTTCGGACCGTTTTAATTATCATTAAAATTTCGACGAACCTTTTCGCTGCTGCGCAAAATCGTCCCCTTTCTTCTTATTGCGGCCCCTGGATCAGTGATACTAAACTTGTAAGGTTTTAAAATATTTCTCATATTCTATTCAAGGTTATTTGTATAAAAAAATATAAAATGACATATAAATAGTATACATTATTATTTAACAATTTTCCATATTTCTTAAAGTAGGTGGTCATATCGGCCGGTGGGAAATTATTCTGTGCACCGATTAAAATAAAATTTATGATTTATATTATGTGCTTAAATAAATCTAAAGCTTTTGATTTTTTTATATTGATCTTTTGCGAATAATGTTTTTATTAAATTTATGCAATTTATTGTTTTTTTTTAGTTAGTATGATTTTTAACAACGTTCCTTTATCGCGCTACAAATTAAAGGGTAAATTTTTATTTTATTTATAAGTGTTAAATAGTTTTTCAAAGTGAATCGCAAAAGAGAATATTTATAAACCAATTGCATTGCTTCTTAAGCACTCCTTATGAGAAAACACGGTCAAAATGCTTACTTTGGCGATTGGTAATCAAGGTGTTCGACGAACAATGGTGATATACGCAGGGTTATACGTATTATTTTTGGCGCGCGTTGTTTTTATTAAAGATGATAGTAATTAGCGTCTCTGAAAGAATTGTACTATTGTGTCACATTCGGTGTCCGTGCAATATTTATTGTGTCGATTATAGCCTTTTGTAGTACTAAGATCTTTCTTCCATTGTGTGAAGTGTGGCCTTAATTCGTAATGGCTTGACCTTTCAGTTGTTCAAGTGGTTGTTATGAAGATCTCTTATATTTTAAATCATGACACATAAAAATACATATAAAGCTATTAATAAAAAATAACATGAATCTGTAATTTAAATCTTTTATTTTATTGAAACATAACAGAACTTTGTCTATATATTACCTATTAAAAACAAGATACAAGCCAATATTGGATCATCCTATATTATATAGGTTTCGACTACCGAATATTTCCCCTAAATTGTATATTTTTACCCATTCCTTCGAAGCTTAATCCAAAAGGCACTCGAGCATGGCGTCGTCATTTCGGAAAAGCCCTTTCGAGATGAACGACGACTGCTGCACCCAAGTAGAGGGTTGTTACCGAAAGCCTACCCGTACCGAAATTTAAGTCGATTTTTCCCTTGCTACCCGAGAGAGACGGGGTAGTTGAAACACCCCCGCGGGAGTTTAGTTTCGTGTCCCGTCCAGGATACCGCATAATTCGTTCCACTTTACTCCACTTAAGCCACTTCAGCCCCCCGCGATGCCAAAAGTAAATCTTCATTCTTAATTTTTGTGACTGTTGCCCCCCCCCTCTACCACCATCTACTAGCCTGCTTCGTCGCTTTCGCAGTATTAACGCTTAAGATAGGAGTTTTCAACATTTTTTTTGTTTGAAAGTTTTTTTTCAAATATCATTCTTAAATCTCGTCTATAAAATATAACAAGAATACATATATATGTATAAACCTAAACATACGGGGTAATCTATTGAAAACTTTTTAATTAAAAATACAAAATTAATTTTTAAGCGCCATTCGTTTTTTTATTATTATTTTTAAGTGTCCATATTAATACAAACATCAGTGGTGTACTGTGACAGTCCTTCTATATTATATTTGTGTTAACACAGTCTGTTCGAGAACTATATATTTCAGCATTATTCATAGTTTAGAATGAGATGGCAAGTTTGGGTTTACGCACCTACTTTTAGCTCTAAAGCACAAGATAAGGATATACTTATCATTAGTCCGGCTTATTTTTTTAACACATTTATAGAAAAAAAATCTATAAATGTGTTTAAATAATAAACCGGAATAATGAAAAGTATATTGAACGTATATCTGTATGGTATGCATATAATATATTTTTTCAGTTATGTATGTATATATGTAATTATCTTTGGTACCTCAGAACAGGGAAAGATCGATCACCGTACATGTACAAATTAATTAAAAACAACATTCGTGACCCTTCCGTAGGAAATGTTTAGGACATAAAATTTTTGTGAGATTTCTAGCTTGGATAATAACTGAGAGAAGGCCGACTCAACATTAGACTAGAAAAAAGCGTAGAAGCCGCCGCTTCTCTCTTCGCATCCATTTAGACATGGATGCGAAGAGAGAAGCGGCGCTGAGTCGAAGCGAATGTGCTTAACGTCCAGAATATAGTTTAATTCGTATTGAAAACATCTTTAACGCGTTAAACATTTTTATTAATTATAGCACAACGAAATAAATATTAACAATAACAACAAACTTTGTATTAAGAAAATATCAACCCCTGATGCAGAGGTCTGGGCAATACATAATTTTCTATGCGTTTATAATAATAATGTGTGTATATGTATGTACACCTATATAACTGCATGGTATGTAAGTGACGTATGTATGTATTTATATAGTAAGTAAGTGCCTAGGCAATATATTGTCACAAGAAATAATATATAATACAATTTTACTAGTTAATGCATGCACTAACTATACAGATCGGTGGTGTAGTTCTAAAATAAATGAAGTATCGGAACGCTATCCCTTTTTGGGTGATCAATGAGACATTAGTTTATGTGAATGTGGAGACGATTGCTATGGTTATTTTTTTGCATTGTAGTTAAAATTGTCGAGTTTAATTAAATAGTCAGTGACTCTTTAATTTCAATTTTAATTTTAAGTTTCGGTAACTGTGTGCTATTAGGTGGTTCATTATTAATGTGATTGTTAAGCCCTTATATCTCTTTTTCATGGTTGGGTCTTATTTTCAAGATAAGTTGGTTATCTTTATTTTTTATTTTTTTAAGCTAAATATTTATTTGAGTGAAATGTTATTAATATAAATAGTGTAAAACACAATAACTATATAATAATATCAAAAATAAACAAAATTTAACGAAGTGTATAATTACTCTTAGCCCAACGTTTAAATTTACAATGTAAAAATTATTAATTGAGGTCTCTCAATTTCTCGCGGATATTAATTACGATTTATTGCAAACAAATTGATTATTAGCTATGCTTTTATTTTCGCTCCGATTCGTTTTTGTATTTTCAATAACGTAGCGCAAACAATTCGTTCGACTGCTGTTTGCTCGAAATTCTCTCTTTGTACATTGTGACCAAAATGCGGAAGCGTAAAATATTTTGTAAATATAACATTTTTTAATAAAAAACATGGGAATTTTTTTATAATACACTTATATTTTTTAATTTCAGAAAATCCCAAAAAGAATTATAGCCATTTATTACCAAGAAATATAAAGCATAATAAAATTAATATTTATTTGATATTTGTAGATATAGAGATTTTAGCACGTGGGAATTTTTTTGCGATGCATAATCATATATTTACGATTGTAAACTCGCATAGCAAACAGTAACACGGTATCTCTTTTAGTTTTAAATGATTTAAAAAATATAAATAGAATATCATTGAAATTTTATTCTTATATTAAACACATTGGTTCATTACATATAGTATAGCACTGTTTAATTAATTTTGTATTATTTTTAATGTAGGATTATAAGATTAGCCACTAAGTTTGTTTTAAAGACAAAATTGTAAGTATGACGGCTAAGGCCGAGAAAGAAGGTTAGCAGACAACTAACTTCTATTGCCAAATAAATATTTAAACAACACTCCTCATTTTCATTTTTTATAAAAAAACTTCTTCATAAATATTGCAGAAAATAATTAAAACTAAAAAAAAATCTACCATGTCAGATTTAAGATAAACAGACATTTTTATATTTATAAAACTGCAGGTAATTTTATTTATTGAAGGATTTATCTGTATTTTATTAACCAATTATTTATGCGGTACTTTCTTTTCTTTTGATTAACAACAGATTTTATTACATATTTATGAAATACATATACATTTATCTGTTAAACATAAAAAAACTAATAAAAGATTAAACTTACATATTTTAACTACTACAGGTGCCATTTTGAAGTCCAAAACAAGTAATATGCTCATTAGTTTTAGCTGCACCATGGAAAAAGCAATTGGTCTTGAATGATTTAAAAAGAACTAGGAGACTGTAAAAAATAAAAATAGACTACATGGATAGCATTTGTGATTGTAGGGGGATACGAGTTAATTATTTAAAAAAAATGATCAAAGATCAATAAGTTTTTCAGGTTTTAAGGCTGAAAGAGCGGGACTGTTAAAACTAGTAATAGTTTATTTAATAAATAATTTAGAAAAATGAAGGTGCCTAGGAATTACTATAAAAGTAAAATATTCTTCTGGCAACCGACCGCCATAGGCTACAAACTAATTACGATCGCTTGAGAATAACCGAGTTAAATTATCCGAGCAACCGTTCCACATTTTTTTTACTAAAAACACATGACAAACCTAATCAAAAGCTTTCTCAAAATGCGTATTCTACTAATTCAGATTACTCTTTGAGTAGTCTGAATAAATTAGTATTATGACTGAATGTATGACAAATTATGTAAATTTTATTTTTTTTGATAAACAAACCGTACCTTGCATATTAAATTGTAGGAAAATTTCACAGAATTTAATACTATTACTTATGCATGCGAATGATAATATTTTTTGATTATTCTTACGTAGTAAATTAATATTATATATGCATATCGCATTACATTTATAAAAATATCTTTCGCATTTAGACATAAAGAAAATGTTTTCAACAGGTAAATTTGTAATTCAGATATTCAATACTAATATTAAAATATTGTAGTAATAATATATTATATTACATTTTCGTTAAATTTCAAATAATCAAAAAAATTGGATCGAAATACTAAATTATTAACGCAGAGCAAATTATTACGATGAAAGCTTTTCTGTGTTATTTTTTCGCTTCCCTTAAATAAAAAATCTGAGAAAATCTATTTTTTTTTTGTAAAAGTTTTCATCAGATAATTGCCGCACGTGCTTATCGATAAAAAAATATAAAAACATTATTGTATTTGTGTGCGTATAGACAATTTCCCCGGAGAGTCTCAAAAGAGGAAAACCTGAGCACCGTCACAAGTGGCGTCCGAGAATTATGGCTTTAAGATGGGAAATCTATAAGTCTCGGTACGTCGGTGCTTTTTGGGCTTTTACGGCCAAACTTACGGACTAAGTTTATAGTCGATTTGTGCTCATACGTTCACGTAATATAGGCAAGAAAAAATATTTGTAAACACCCTCGGCCAAACTTTCGGTCGGCTTAAACGCTAACTTTTCAAAGTTCACTTAGCGACCTGAATTTATTGCTCGATACACGTTAGGAATTTTCATATACTTATAATATACAAAAAGATATTAAAAATCGAGTCGTTGATATATCGATGGTTTGCTAAAATCATATTTAGAGGTGGGTACAAGAAGTAAATCAAATAAGTCATATTTGAGGGAGTCGGTAATATTTATTTTTATTGCCTAGACAAAAAATACTCTGATTTTATTGTACACTTATAATATACTATTAAATGCCCTTTTATATATTTAAATATTTGTAATAAATATTATATATACATATACACAATCGTATGATCAATTAAATAGTATACATTGTGACATTTTAAAATTAGATAATTTTGATGCAAAATTCTTATTCTTATTATACAGATTTTTTATTTATGTTATGTGAGTTTTGAGTCATAATATATTTAACACTAATGTGTGATTTAAAATATAAAATATTGAAACATTTCGCATCATTGTCTATAAGCATGTTTTATGCTGTATTCAAATTTTTGTTTCGTGAAAAATAAAATATACATTTTCTATTTGTATAGAGCTCCTCAGAGATCGTAGTAGAGTTTAACAGAACCCAGCTTTCTGTTAAATGCTACAATATGACATTTATCCACGTTGAAAGCTGAAAGGTTTACCAATGCATATCTTCACAACGATTTTTTTTATAGAAATAAATAATGACTTATTTAATAAATTTCGATATTTTAAAATCATCATTGTATATTTTTTTTAAATAGATATTCCTATTAGAGGCTAACTATTTATTTTAATTGTAGGCTAAAATATTGAGAATCACAGACACAGAACAAAGTTATCACTTAATATCATAGCCAAAGTTATTAAAAACTGATTTTTGCGATATGTTTGCTGTTATTCATGTAGTTTTTGGCTATAATGGAATACGAGTGAATTGTGATGTATTGTTGTTTGGGTAGCACGAGCGGGAGCCACCTATGCGTGGAGACTATCAAATTAACAAAGGAAACGTAAAGTTAGTGAGCTTCCAAAAGTCGTAATAGTATCTCTCCCGGCGTTTTGATACGTCCCATTAAATACATTTCAGAGAGTCGTTATTCATCATAACAAACGTACGGAACGGCCTGGAATACTCTTTATATACAAGGTTTATTTTATCTCTGGCTCAGCTGGCGGTGCAACGGTGGAATATATTATATATTCATTTCTTTGGGCAATTGGAACATCTTATCAAATTTGTTAAATCAATTCTAACGTAAGTTGTATGGTAATTAGTAATCGATTTCTTGGAAAATGCAGTAAATTAATGCCAAACCTGTGAATTGCAAGGTATCCGGAAAGTTCACCGACGGAAAATTCATTGAATCTACATTTGATCGCCGATGATTTATTTATTAAAAAGCATGAAATATCATTTTGTTTTATCAACTCCATATAAAATTGATTTTTTCAATAGTTAAAAATGAAGTGATAAATTAAAAGTTAAGGACGTTTTATCGCCAGTCAGTTATTTTTATCATCGCTTTAATTTTTGTTAATTTTTTTTGTCTGTGAACTATTCTCGTTTCCTCTTTTTATTTTTGATCAAATTTCATTTATCGAATTGTTTACCAAAATCTAAGCGTTAAATATTTAATACTTAATTTGCATTATGTAGGATTAACATTTTTTATAAAATATTTTTTTTTAACAAATTTATTGTGTTTCATAACAGTATCTTTAAAAACAGACAAAAAACGATCTGTCAATCTTGTAAGAGGTCATTTTGATGCTGTAGTAATATGGTAATTTAAAATATATTACTTTTTCAGTATAACGAAATTTTTTCTTCGGTCCCGCGAGCTTCGCTATACTGAAATTTCACTGTATTTAGTTGTGTTTTCAAATGTACTTTGATTTAATTATTATATTATATTCTCATAAATTATTGACTTCAAGATATCTTTAAGCGTTTGCTCCGTTGTTTATTTATTTATAAATTTAAGAAAAAAACATTTAAATACGTATAGATAAAAATTAATTATTTACACTCATATTTTTTAATTACTTATGGTTTCACATTATTGTTTATTCAAATATTGTGTACAACTATTGTATGTGCAGTGCATTTATCATAAAGAAAATTTAAAGTTAAAATTTTGTTTAACAATTCCTTTATAATTCACGAAATTATTAATTGAATAAAACGATTTAAAAAAAATAATGCGAAGTTTAAGGACAAATATTAATTTTAATATTAACAGGATACAGTGTAAAAAAATTCAATTGATTGAAATAAAATAATAATTCATTTTATTTTTTTAATAATTTTATCCGGTTATACAAAAAGGTTTTCAGGTTATATAATTATTTTAATTATGAAAACGTTACAAAAGCTGCTGATTAGTTAAATTAAATATATCAATAAACGGTGATAGATATAAAAAATATTATATAATAGCTAATCATTTGAGAAATAAATCAAAGCAAATTAATGCAATGTATTTAAATATTATATGAGAAATATGTATTAAATTAATTTAAAATTAAATACATATTTAATTAATCCATATAAAATCCAATATATCTAGCATCTCAGACTAGTAACTCTGAGGTTGCGGGTTCGAGCTCCGACAGCGGCACTTGAATTTTTATTTATACAAATGCGCTATTATAAAAAACCAGCCACAGCTGATATCTATTGATTATAAATTATATTACACATATTATTTTTAATTATTAATATAAATGACACCGGTCCTTATTTTTATATGATAAAAAAACATTTTTTTAGCTCTTGAAAAATAATAAAACAAATTTAGCTTTTATTCTAACAATAAATAATTGTGTAATAATATGAAGAAAATAGATTACAGACGAAATGCCAATTGACCCTGTTGTTTTAAGGGTGATAGATTCTTCATTGTAAAAATTCCGATAGGAGTCCCACAGGGCATCATAATTAGTTCCTGTATTTTTTTCTTATTTATTAACGTCATTTTTACTACATAATTTTGAAAATTGCATTATTAAGCGGATTAGTGATGGAAACCAGTTCATAAAGCAAAACAAAGTCCATAGAAGGCTGTAGAATGAAAAATTAGGATTTCCTACCATAATATGGAAAGTTTTCTTTGAGATTAAAATAATATTTTCACTAGTAGAAATATATATCTGTTTGTAAAAAAAGAATCTGGTATGATTGCAATAAAATGCCATTAAAAATGTATTTTCACTAGTATTACACATTCACTGTAACATGCAATAAATTTCATGAGTATCGAATAGTAAATATTATTTTAATCTCGGCGTATTATTTTATTTTATTTTTATGGTGTTATTATTTACCTATTTGACTCATTATAGTTTTAAATATAGACATTATATTTAATATAAAACTGCTTTATTATGTACTGTACATAGGTAAACGAAATTTTGAAACATGCAAACACAGTTGAACATCGACAGGCGCAGTTTCAATAAATCCATACGTTGAAGCGAGAGTTCACTGAAGGAGACGCGATTTGTTCATTTCGAACATGAATAAAGAAAAAAAAGAAAAGTACCCATTTATATAAAAGTTTTTCTCGCAACTCCCGGCTGTTGGAGAAATCTGCCTGCATTTTAATCCCCTTGATTTGTCCAAGTTTTTCGACGCAACCATCGGCTGCAGCAAAGCGCACATGTATCATTCATGTATACTATGTATAGTACTTATACAGTCGTTAATCTTATTACGGACAGGAATTTTCCGAGAAAAACTTATTTGCATACAAGATAGCGATTCGCGTTTAACCATTATGCAGTTTGGATTACTATACTTCGCTCACTAAAAATTTGTGCTCCAATTCCATTTAAAGTATTATAGGAACGATTATGATTATATAAATTATATTTCTAGGCAATTAATACAATATATACAATTTCGTATTGGGCAATAAATACAATATAAACGTTTTTATATAAGACAATAAATTTAATATAAACAGTTTTATATGTGACAAAATAGTGAAAATTGTAAGTACATCGATGTGCCAAATATTTTTTTTATTCTTGCGTTTACTTAAATGTTTTAGCCGTCACAGGATTAAATAATTGCGCACTAGATACTTACTACAGCGTACAAATGCAGAGTTATTTAGACCGAAACACTTTAACGGAAATAAGGAGGATGGAGGAGTCTCAATTCCTCGAGTTATGCTATATCGGGCGTAGAGAAGCGAGTCGACAGCACATCGAGATAATCGTCCTCCAGCGGCTGAGATCACGAGAACTTCATACTAAATCCTGCTTAGTAGCGTGCAACTTTGGTACCGAATGCATTTGCTCTCATCTCGCGAGAGGGATTAAAAGAAAACAATGGCTAACGAGGAGGATGAAGATAGCGGTCCAAAATAAAAAAGAAATCCATTCACTCTCTTTCCGTAAAGCTTCCTTGGGAATACTATAGACAATTTGTTACACTAAAGTTAATTTAATGAAATTTTCTTCATTGCCCCGCAGCAGCCAGAGAACGCTATGCAAATCTCTTGGTTTAGCAAATGAATCACCGAGTTGAACTCGCCGAAAAAACTTTAACTGCTTAGTCGTTCGTTCGCTCTAACTTGAAAATATACAGGATGGCACAAAGTCGATTTACACGAATTTGAATACGTGTATTGAAAATAAAAATTGTATAATTTACAGTAAAATAAAATATTTTTAGAACATTTTTTTGATACAAATATTTAAGGTAATCGCATTTATTTAATAGCATTATTTAAAAAAATATTAATAAAATGAAAGATTTGTTTCAATAAGTAGGTGTTTATAAAGTATAAAAATCATTGTGTAATATTTAATATAGGACATTTCTTTATAATAATATAAAATTCATTTATCGTTAATCGATTTTCAACTTAAAAAAATAGTTGATCAGAAAAAATCACTAAAGTCACTTCTTCTCGCTTCAAATTCACAGTAGCATTTGTCTATTCTTCAGGTTACAAGCTTAGCATGGATTTTAGAAAAAGTTATTCTTTTTGTAAAAAATAAACGGAAACGAGATTAAGAATTGATGCAGCGATTCTAAACACACATTGAAAGCCAACGTTGTTGCGACTAAGGAAAAAAAACGCTATGTCACTCATACGCTATCAGAAACAATATATATAGTATATGCAGTGTTACCTCGGTTTTCGTCGATAATCCGTCCGAAAACAATCGTTGAAATCAGAAAACCGAGGCAATTATTTGTAAAAAATTTAAAACATTCGGTATATTTTAATTTTCCGAGGACGGTTAAATATAAACGCCCATTATCTCATTTATATATTACCATGTTAAAAATAACTATAAAATAATTTAAATATTTAATATCAACAATAAAATAAAATTTATTTTAAAAAATTAAAACAAATCAAAAATAAAATTTTAGCCCCAAAAAGTTGATGGCGCGGTACTTACACATTCATTAGCTGCGGTACCTCACAATAGTGAGGTACCGACAGCTGATTTGTGTATATTTAAATATTCCATTAAATATTACTGCAGTGTTCTAAAAATATTTTAATATAAAAAATACATACATACACAAATAAAAATAATAAAATACCGATAGCATGTATGACAGATTTGTATTTTAAAATTAGTTGTAATTGTTTATTAATGAAAAAAATAGGTAAACTTTTCTAAAATTTTAGATCATATTGATTAATCAACATAGATAAAAGTATTTAAATTTTATATTATCTATGTATATTTTAACATATACATCAACTTAAAAAATTATCTATCCAAATTTTCAATAAAAAAAGACGGCCGTTCAAGAATGAAAACAAGAAAAAGGCAACCCCAAAAGAAACAACCTAAGCATGTAAAACGTTAGCAACATAAATCAAACGGGCTTTTTGCAACTTTTCCTCACTGCCCGTAAATAAAAACATTCTCATGATTTACGTTCGTCTTTTCGATTAGTTATGAAGTGCGTACAACGTCAAGGGATTTAATTACACAGTTATCAATTAAGAAAACATAAAATTAGCTGTTCGTCACCATAAAGTACAATGCATATCTTCTAATAATATTGTTAGACATTGTTCTTACTAGCATGTTTTTAATATTGAATTCTGTTTTAAGGTTAGCTTGAAAAATAAAAGTAAATAGATTAATAATTCGATTTACTAGCTAAGTATTGAAAAGTCATATATTTAGACACAAAGCTGCGTACATATAACGAGATATTTGAGCTCTCTTTAAAATCGTTTTCTCTGAAAAATCCCTAGTATAATGTAGCCATGGCCTGTTTTCTCGTCCCGTGGGATTGTAATCCATGGGCTCTACCTGAAATCCTCTTATCGGAATAATTCCTTAAAAATATATATTTATGTGATTAAATATACGCGATTCGTGCCGAATTTCGTACAATTTCTATAATACATTTTCAATAGTAATTGAAAAAATACATTAATACTGTCTGAGCGAGTGATGGTTTTTTTATTTATTTATTTATGCTTACTGTTGAAGCACACGGTGGTAAAAGTTATTTACTTAGGTAAGAATATAATTATTAGATTGTAAAGGTTATATAGTTTTGCTTATTTATTTATTTGTCTGTATTCACAGAAAATATAAAAGTATTAGCGAAAATAAACCACATCACTAGGGATAAAGTAAATTAAAGTTCACCTTTATAATTTAATGCAAACTAGTATTGCACAATTTTCAAACCCCACTTTTTAGGCAAAAAAAATTATAAAATTCGCTTTACATGTATTTATAACAATTAAAAATAATTAATTTAAAAAGAAAAATATATTAAAACAATACATAGTTTTTTAAAAATATAATAACAATCTAAGTATATTTAATAAATACTTAGAAGTCTTATAATAATTCTGCAATAAAATATATTATATACTAAAAATAAAACATCGTACCACAAATATTCTAGTTTTTCGTTCTCTTACTATATTTTTTCTGTTTCAAATTTAATTTAATGTATGTAGAAAATATATTTTTTTAAAGACTCAAGATGAAGACTGGAAAGTACTCAGAAATGCCTGATAAGTCAATATTTTATGTATTTTTAAATTTAATCTAAATGGAATTAGTCATGGCTATTTTTTTTTCTTTGAGTTTTATTCTTATATGAACTCACGGCATTTATAATTTTCTATCGTAATTTAAAATGTTTATAATTACATTTTCAATCGATCACATTGGATAATGTTTTTTTTATATATTACTAATCAGTATAAGAAAAATTTTCACCCGAAATTCACCGCCAGCAATTATTTGCTAGCAGTTTACCGCAACGTTAATTGATCGCATAAACAATTTGTAGCTTACAAATGTACGTTAGGATATTTTATCATTTAGATTCTGCTTGCTTCTAAATTTTAGAAGCAAGCAGATATATTGGGTCAAATCATAAAAAGTTATTTTTCAAGCTTCTGCCTTAAGTTTTAATTAGCATATTTTTGAATTATATGAACTACAATATATGGGAATATTACAAAAATAAAAAATAGGTGTATGGAAATAAACATTTTATTAAGTAAATTATGTATTTTAATAGTTACATTTATTACAAAAATAGTAAAAAAATCATTATTTAAGCAATGAGTAGGTAATAAATATTGCAATATATTTATTTAATATTAATTTATAAAGCCCCTTTTAAATGTGATGTTCTGTTCAGTTTGCTTGAATAAGTTGAATGATTCTAAGATATTACTTTACTAAAAATTTGCTTTAAAAAGTATCGTTTCTCTGTTCTGCCATTTATATTATATTCAGCAACATGTAATGTGAAAAATCTTTTCTTTTCTCTAGTACAATTTACTCACTTGTGCCAATATACACATATTTATAAGTTATTAATTTAAATAATAATAATATAAGCAAAATATAATTAAAAGAAAATTTGGAAATATAATTTAATTTTACTCTGCTCCTCGAGAATGGCTTACTATGGAACAAAAATAAAAATAAGTATGCAGATAAGTTTGAACATTATTATCGTCTGAGTTTTTTCTATCCACAATCCTACTCTGATTTTTTTTTTATATTTTCACAGACTTTTGTAAAAGTGTCGAGATGTCTAGCGAGTACACGTGTCGAATTTGTTATCTTGTAGAAATTTACATCTTGTAAACTTGTTCGTCGAGAGTCGAAAATGTGAATGAAGTATTCTAATCTGAATGTTCGCACCTTCGCAATTCATATCTTTGAGACTTTCAATTGACATAACGAAACGTCAGCGTTCTCAATCACAGGCAGGCGAGTAAAATCCAATTTTTTTTCAAGAAAAAAAATCATAAAAAAGCGCTTGAATTGCGTCAGTAACAGACATATATTAAAAAAGTAATGCTAGTTTTTGTATAATCTTTGTGATCATTTTACAAGATCTTGTTTTTTTTAAGTATATGGCATCTAATACATATATATGTATCTTTAGTACTTAAATGCGTTAATCTTTTTAACAAGGCTGTTTATAAAAGTTTGTTCTTAGAAGTGAATCTTGCCACCAAAAGTTTGGGAGTTACTGCGTCTATTACACACGAACGTTATCATTTGATTTTATAGGGAGAAAGTCGTTAAGTGCCTCTGGTAGGAGATAACACCCGATTAAAGATGTAAAGTAAACGCTACTAAGTCGTTTTCAAACAATTAGCCCATGGTAAAGCTACCCTTGGCTAGATAGTACGTGACAAGCAATATTATATCTTAAGGACATAAAAAATAGAGTTATAAATGATTTATCATTATCAAATGACATATTATAATATAAACCTTTAAGTAAATTTAAAAGCTTTAGATCTCAAACTTAGTAATAAAAATCTAAAATAAAATATTTGGGACTATATATTAACAATAATAAGTGCAAGTACATTATTAAAAAAATAAGTCATAAAAAATAAACCACTTATGCTTTAAAGTGACCTAAAAATTGCATCATAGAAATACCGTTATGTCAATTCCTCACCTTTAGGTGCATTTTGCAAGAAAATTTTTATTTCGGGTCAAGTGCATAAATATGTACCTTGAAATATTACAATATTTATAGAGTTGTAAACCGATATTTATAAATATAATTTCATGTAAGTTTCATTTACGCCCATTAGACTTTATATTGGTTTAATAAATTCATATATGAATGGAAGAGGATATTTCCACTCCTTATGATGTAGATATTTTGTCATGAAATATAAAAATGTAAGTGTGTTTAAAATAACAAAGTGTAATGATGAAAAATTCGATGCCATCTATGACGTTAAATATTAAAATTGATAACGTGTTGTGGATACGGAGCGATGGTTTACGACGTCATCGCCTTGCGAGATGCTCCTTTTGAAGTCGGCCCCCGAAGAACGCTTTTATCTGGACACTTGAACTTAATGGGATTAATTTACGTTCATCAAGTGACCCATTAAAGTTGGGATAACAACCGGGGGTTGTGTAATAAAACCTCAAAGTTGCGCTTCTCGTTGACCATAAACGTATGGATGTCAAAGATAATTGCCCGCACAACTGCCAGACAACTATCGTTAAATTTATTCGGCAACCCTGTGCACAAATAAACTGTATAAAAACTATTCGCCATATACTACACACAGTGTTTAAATTGTGTACGCGTCACAACCACTGCATACAAATGGAGTATTAAGTATACATAGTGAACTAAAAAAATAATACTTTAAAAATAATAATAGAAAACACCCTCTATCTATCTAAGCTATTATTTTTTTGCTTTCATATATTCATTGATTTCGTACCTCTAAATTTTAACGTAATTTTTAAAAAATGTGTAGCGACTCGTACGAGTCAAGAGACACAGCACGTGCGCGTTGAAGTCTCGCGAACGGTGCCCGCGAACCTAACAGTCGTTGAGAAGTACGCCTTCATTATTACTATCCATTCCAACGTAAACGTATGGATACGGCTTACGCACATGACGGTATATATAACACGACAGAAAACTGGACTAGGCACAATTGATTTCAATACGCCTCGACGCTCGGACTACTACTTCGACTACGGACTAGAGATTACAAAAATACCGGGATTTTCAATATCGTATTTACTGAGAGAATACAGTGAATATCGGTATCATAAATTTATTTTGTTTATTAATTGCTAATAAAAAATGACATTCAACCAATAATTCGAAGTCGAAAGTGCTTTATTTCTAACGTTATGTTAAAATATAATGTTGGATGTTAATACGTGCTTGCGAGCTTTGCAAAAAAATCAAGGATTTAAGAGTCAGGTAATAAAAATATTTTACAATTCGATATTTAATGCTTTATAATAAACAAAATTAGGTATAATATTCACTGGCAGTAAAATAAAAATCATAGTACACTTATTTTTTTGCTATCGTGTTAAAAAAAATTGAAGCCGAATCTTTGTAAATACCATTTATCACATTGCCATGTCTTGTGTTATAAAATTAAAAATTTAGATTGAGAAATATTAATTTAGGAAACATTAAATATGTGTATAAATGGTTTAATAATATTAAACCCAAATCTTCATTGTGCCGTTAGTTTATCTTGCAGATATATTCTCAAAAAATGGAATTAAATATAAAACGTTTAACGAAGCGCAACTATGCAAATTTTCCAACGTTGATTGTTTAACAAATGTTCTTCTTCCTAAAGAATTAGCTTATATATATAACCTTATATAAAATATCATATTGATTAGAAAAATAAATGTTTTAAGTATCCTAGGAAAATCTTATAGAATCTTTTAATTGTTATTTCACATAACATTTGTATAATTACCTAAAATTTGTACACATAGTATATCTTCAGGTAAAAATGAATTCAAATATGGTTTCACGGAATTGTTAGTAAATATTTTTTGGTAGTACACATTGTCTATAACATTTATACACTTATGGCCACACATCAGCATAATAAGGAAACGCATGACCTTACCCTTGATGAAAAATTCATACCAGATCGATTCTGAAACTTGATAGTGTATATTTTTAGAATAAAAGTAAAAAATGTAAAGAAGATAATCGAATGTCTTTTATTCAATGGTATTTTATATATTTTTTTGGGCTAGCCTGTATATACTTTTATGTGTAGATAAATGTATGTACATATAATATGGTGCCACACATTTTGACCCTACGTCACAAAGTGAATTTGCAAATATTTAAATTTGCCGCTATATGAAATTCTAACGTTTCAGAATAATAATAAGCTGGAGAAGTTTTCGAAAGACTTGACGCTTATCCTTTTGATTTTTATGACAAACTTTTGAGAATGATATATTAGTTATTTAAAAAAAATAATTCAATTATTATTAAAAACTTTAAGGACTTATAGGTAGAATAGATAGTTAAAAAAACATTAAAATAACGTTCAAAATATAAAATAAGACATTGCAATCACAAATAATTAGTTTTAAAGTATGACGTTTTAAATATACACTTTCTGAAATGATTGATTTAAGATTGCTAGTCTAGAGCAAATTATATAAACAAATCATGCAAATTCCAAAGCTGCAATCCACCACAAGGAGTGTTTTTTATGATTTTTTATTGTGTATTATGTGTTTGGAGTCTAATGTATGTAATGCAATACATATTTATTATAAGTTACGTTACGGTACATGGCTGCACTCAATCTTCTGTAGTTTGTAGCCGCATTTACTAAGGCCGTGGCGTAGGCTTATGATCTGTAGCCTCTGTTAGCGAACTATTTTGCAGAGTTGTATTGGGGCTTCTGAGGGTGCAACTGAGCAAGGGTGAAGCCCCGGTGGCAAGTCAGGCTTCTACGCCTATACTCAGAAGATAGGCGATTACCATAGCTCGACGGAATTTCCGTTGGTGAGTTATATATGATTTCGTCGACTCACTGCGCCATTGGATTTTTTTTTTCGTACTTGTGAGTTATGTTGGCCGCCACATGTATAGGTTACTATGTTGAATAATAGATTTAAATAAACCCTGCTTCAAAACTGTCAAGATATATAAATTATTAAATAGATCTTGAAATATTTAAGTCATGATTTATCCAGAACTTTGAATTAAATTATTTTCAGTTTAATATAGGCCACATAATCAATGGGCCGTATTAATTTGCAGAGCCAAAAATATAATTCGCGAAGTTCTTAAAATCTTGACCTCTATCCAATGCCTCCAACCATTGAGCCGTGAACCGATTGTTGTAAGTTTAGCCTCTTCGATTGAAATCCGAGACAAACTTTATTATTAAAGTCTCATTGCCGTAATTGGCGTAGCTGCCAAAAGTTAGGCCCAAATCCGATTTCACGCTTACGTGCCTGTTTAAAATGTGACGAATTGTTATTTAATTAATTAAACGCCATCGGATCTCTTAAATTCGTTTTGATGACGGTAAATTAATTAAATTCTATATTTAATATACTACTACGCACCTAGACGCGAAGACGGCATAACCCAGAAGTTGGATCTTCAACGTCTTATCAAAGCTTAATGAAAAAAGTGAACCGAGGCTTTTTATTATTAAATTACGGATATAAAAGTCGAGAGTTTTAATTATAATTATATGAAAATGACGATTTTTCATAATAAAAAAGACATTTAAAATTATCTTTTAAATTTAATAATATGGTAAGAGCTTGCTACATGGGTAATATGAAATATATTTCTTTAATATAATAATTATAAGTACAAGGTTTCAACCTTTCGACTTATTATTTGATTTGTAGTGATGCTAAAGCTAGAAAAGATTTAAAGTAACAGAAATATGATGCGGTAAAAAATATAATTATACTGTCCTTTATTATGTTTTTCTGTATGATTCAAAATTATAAAGAAAAAGACAAAAATGTTTGGCGTCTCGACTTCTGTTTTAAGATCAGTCGTTTTTATTCTGAAGAGTATTGCTAATCAGGAGATGTTAGGACAGATTCGTAAAATGGTATTTATTTTTATCTACAAATTGTTATATCATCATATAAATAAAATTAAAGTCTGAAACTGCTGCATATGTTCGAATTATTCTTTTTTAATAGGTGAATAAATGTCGATCGCAATCAGTCGTGAGAAATTTTTCCAGAGTAGTGTATTTTATTAAGAATTTCGTAAATATGCTTAAGTTTTCCTAAATCATATTTTTCAAGGTCTAGTTGACTTATTGTTTTTTTATTTATTTATGCCATATTTTTCCTCAGACTTTAGTATGTGTTATGGTTTCCTATGGTCTCCAAATAATGATTTATTGTATTTATTTTTTTCCATTTCAGCTAAGTAATATTTGTCCCTTTGTATGTTTGAGGAGTGTCAATTTTTTAAAATTAGTTTTAATGCTTCTTTATGTTTTATATAAATTATATTTGTCGTGTTTTGTTATAAATTTTCTATTTCTTTGTATTTTTGATTTATCTATTTTTTATTGGCCTCTTGAATTTAAGCTTGTAATGAAGATGTATTCTGTATTATTTAACGATCGATTACCATTAAATTGTATTACCCTGTTCACTTAGATGAGGTAGAGAAAGCTTGGCACGTCAAATAATTCGTTAACAGCGTAAATAATTCGTTGATATATTTTTTCTATATATGAAGCTTCAATAAAATAATACTGTAAGACAACGTGTAATGACATTATTACAGCAATTTAGTAAATTGTGTACAATAATTTCTATGATATATTCCATATTCATTTAGGATTTATAGTTACCGATCCATAATTTATAATAATATGCTAAGCACAAATGTTTCGTGTAAAACTTATGCAACTCTTTATAAATAATAAATTACACTCAATCTGCCCGTTTCGTGTGTTCATATACAACAATACACTTTAGAGAGCAGATTTTGAAATTTTGTATTCAGAATTCTCTTTATAGGGCGTGACGTATACTTTGTATGCCTTATGCGTAATTCATGCGACAAAAAGTATTAGACGCATAATTTAGAATAAATTTTCCACGTATTTTATATGTTAATACAGTTATTAGCTTTACAGCGGGGTCTCAAATTTACGTACATATGTGCGAACGTCAGAAATTTGCAAGCCCGAATTAAAATTTTAAATGATTTATAAACACAAAAAGCATGGAGATTCAAACATAATTTGCCTATTTATGCGACTTATATATTTTTAATTCAGTATCAGTATCTGATTTTATATAATTTTTATAAGACAGTATCTAAATAACGTATTCACTTAAGGAAGGCAAACATTTTTATGTATTTTGATAAGATAAATCAAAATTTAGAATGTCCAACACAGTGATATTAACTTAAAATTAAACAATTTTTAAGTTTTATCATCACATATTGTAATGATTTTTTTCTCAAAACTCATATTTTTACAACGAAAACTCACAATTAAATAAAATCAATCAGTCTTCGTGCTAATTTTTTTGTAAATATTCTGTGCAAAAAATTAAAGCCGCAACCTATAAGTTGTATATTTTAATTATACGCGGGTCTGTAACCTTCAGGTAATGCGAAGAGAGAAGCAGCGGCCTTTGTGATATTTATTGGTTTGAAGTTGATTCGGGTTCCTCTTGATTTCATTTCGTACAAACTTAATGCAAGTTAAAAAGCTTTTGTCAGTTGACTAGTTTCCCATACTTTTGTTTTCCGACCCTTACGTAAAACAGTAAAATACAAAATAAGCTTGTTTTAAAACAGCGTTTGGTTATAAATGCGCATGTTTTTTTTTGAAAGCATTTGCGAATAACTATTTTACTTTTTCTAGTTCATGGTGGGTACTCTGAGTTCATCTGCAAAAACAATTTTTCACGGTGGTATTCTATTTTAACACGAATTTTTATTTTAGACGTTTAAAACCCGTCTTTGTATATCAAGTGCATAAACTTGCTTAGCCACCACTGTTTATGATTTGATAGCATTAACCCAGATGGTGCCTTTCATGTCCAGTTAAACTGTCACTTGCGCTTCTGTAAATCTGGTACAATCAATCAGTCCTTTAATCCACTTGTTAGTGATGATTTTAAGCGGAAATTGTATTGTTGCAAAAAAGTTGTTTAGTATAATTATCATTGTATTTTCTGGTGTATTAATTATAAATTAGTTAGAGATACCATATGACTTTTTAAATAACCTATGTGACATTACACCGCTTAAGAGCAACCCAATGAAAAGCCGACTTAGGTTACCGCTTAATAATTAAAACACTGCCATTTATCAAATCCGTTCAGAGTGGCTATATTGAGATTGATACTGTCCACCTGGTCAGCGTCCGGCCTTCCGAGGTGATAAACCCAGGTCATTAGCTTAATCTGACCCGTTCTTGTCGCCGACGAATATAAAGCAAGCCCTCTCGACCACTACAAGGTGGTTAGGGGTGGCAACTAGAGGGTCTAGGTCCTAGGCCTAACCGACGGTCACGGGTCATGAATAAATTATTACGTTCGTTTACCTGCCGGCTTAAAGTTATTTGCAAGTTCGGCAGGGGCTTAACTGTGCGACGAGGAGTTAAGCATACGGACCTCTAGCTACTGGTACTAAAATAACGATTGTTCTCCAAGCTGAAACTTCTTGATACGTCTGCCTTTAAACGGCGAATTCAAAAGTCAATTAAGTCGAATGAATTATGGTTGTGGGAAAAGGGGCAAAAAGAAGTCTTGCGCGGCATGTTGAACAACACCAAGAAATGGCTTGCTCTGAATCGGAAGGAATCTAATTAAAATTTTCAGCCTACGTTGCTCAAAAGCTCTTCTAGCTATTTTATTCGATTCAGTGCCATATACATACACACACATACTACAGTGTGATTATTAATATGCTTAAAAATAAATATGCTATAAAAATATATTTATTTTATAAAAATAAATATCAAAAAGCAACAATAAATATAACCCATATGACGGAAGTATTAATGAAACGCTCGATAAATGTATTTTTTTATATCAATCGCTTTTTGTCGAATATGACATTTACTTTTAGCAAATATCGTCCCTAATTTGTATTCGTTGTAAAATGTGTACATTGAAATTTTTATAACATTATCGTTGGATCAATAGATAAATGCATTATTTAAGTGGATTTTTTTAATAAATTATTTTATTGACTAAAGTGCACATGAAGTATTTGGAAAGTATGTTTTTCATATTTTATTATAATGTCGATGATCTTTGGAAAAATATTTTTATTGTTTAATTAAAATTTATCTGCGACCGTGAGAAATAGTTATTATTCTGTGTGTGTGTGCGTGTGTGTTTATTATTAATTTAGTAATTAAATATGATTTTTATTAGTATCTAAAATAAAGAACAGATCTTATAAATTTACATGTGAAACTTCAGCTAAAATTTCACGCAGTATCAAGAGTTCACTTTTAAGTGACACCATAGCCTGGACCTTCCAAATATTTTGCGTTAAAAATAATCGCAAGTTTTATATTTATATAATTATTTTATTAAGCCGTCGTGCCATGTAGAATCAAAGGCTTTGTCAATATCGAATATCAGTAATCCAGTTTTTAATTGATGGGTGGTTAAGTACTTTTAATGAAAGACAAATTATTTAAAAATATTCTTATGAACTGATTTAAAAATAATATTTTGTCCACGGTGGATATGCCTAGTATGAAACAACATTAGTGTTCAGCGAGTCCTTTATTACAATTTCAATTTAATTAAGTCGTTTACTCTTTAGTCACCCTGTATACCTACTGTATTATGTTATATAATAAGAAAGGGGCGGTTGAGACGGCTGAGAAATCCGGCCGAAGGCATCGTTCCGTAATTTTTAATTTCAACGCCGACATTACAGTAACAGCCTTAATGTTATCGCTCGTTATGTGAGCAATTTGTGAATTTTAAAGCGGCCAATGATAATTTTAAATAGTGGTTTCTGTTGTGAAGCGCCGTAGTAAAATTTTTAATCGTCCCCATTACTAAGTTTAGGGCGACGATAACAACAATTAGAAAAAAGGAATTTTCAAGGCATTAAGGGGTTAAAACCATTGGACATTACGATTTGAATGAACTTTGGAACAATGAAAATGTATTGTTCCAAATTGTTACATACAAGATACTGATGCAAAATAATTTTCTATAATAGTTTACAAGAGAAAAAAATAGTAATTTAAGAAGATAAAAGTACAATAAAATAAATTTAAAAAATTTACAAGAACCATTAAGTGTTATTTAAGATATAATATACATAAAAAGTATTTACATCAATTAACATAATTAGACAGAAAGTTGAGTAATATATGTATGTATGTATAAAAAGTTAAATTTGAATTATAAAATGTTTGTTGTTTTAGTTTTTTACATAAAAATGTTTTAGCAAACGAAGCTACGTTTATTAGCATTTTGCTAATTCATTTTGTTTAACTTTCGGGTGTTAAGGCTTCGAAAATGCAGCCTTGCTCAGTTTTCTATCTCATTAACCATACAAATTTTATACAAGAGCTTCTCGTTAAAGCGTCGTTAATGCAAAAGCGCCTCTCGAGCTAAACGATGAGTTGTTAATGTATATAATATAATACACACGGAAATAAATAATGAAATTGCTTTCTCATCAAATACACCAATATGAAAAGAAAAATAATACATATATATATATATATAAATTTCAACCTTAAATTTAAAATTTTAGAGTCTTGTTAAACTATTATTTATAGCTACGTATATAAAAATATTAATATATTTTAATTTATAATTAGTAATATAAAAATTTAGGGCTTGGTCCTTAAATATTATGCTTTTTAGTAAGTGGTAGCTATATATAGTTTTTAAGTATGATTCTCTGACGAACATCTAAAAGCTGGATTTATTTGCTACTTATTTTATTTTTAGTACAGCAAATATTATTATTTAGTCTCAAAGAACTGAATAATTTTGTGTAGTAGGCGGTTCAATATTATATTGCGTAGCAAGAAAATTGGTAAATCGTATATTTATTGTTTTTTTAACGGTCTTATAAAATAATATCAAATATAAAAACAATTTAAATATTTTTTTGATTGTTCCAAATATTTTATCTATTATTTCACTACATGTAAATTATGTCTATTAATATATTAGTAATTAGGTACCAACTTCAAGATACTAAGATTCAATTCATTATATATTATATTTATATATCGTAGATCGCTCTTAGATACTTTGACCATTCAAAAAAAAAAAATAGATCTTCGACTAGAAGATCTATTTTTTCTTCGACTAGAAGTCCGGTCGAGGATGAAAATTTGTCGCTGCGGTCCTAACATGCCAACTGCAATGCTGGATCGAGAAGCTAAGGATTTAACCTCTTAATACCCTATAACGAGAGAACAATTTCTGCTAATTTGAGTCACGATCGTCTGTATTGAATTTTAGTTATCATATGTACCGTTTGCCAGTTAAGACATAATCATCGTAAGTTCGTGATTTTTTTCCAATTTGCTTGCAGTTGTAATTGGAAATGTTTCATTTTAATTTTTTAGAGAATAAAGTATTTTTTGCAATTTAATTTTTTTTCAATCTTATTGCACTATTTTTTAAATAATTTTAGTTATATCTAACATTAAGAGTAATCATGAATATTTATATCTAAATATTAAATATCAGAAATATTATTTTATTTTTTATTGAATACATTTAAAGTGACGTTGAAATCAATTAATTAATTATTTTGCATCCAAGCTAAGTAAATGTATTGAGCTCCATGTTTTTTTTTTTTTTTTTTTTATAAATGTTTATTTCAAAAATAATTTAGTTTTATACAAGTTATAAATTACATGTTTCTGGCTTTTAGCCATTATCATGTTTACAAGCGAAATTACAATAGTTTAAATAAAAATAGAGGCAACAATATGCAATATTTAATAAGTAAAATTTAAGGAGAAAATACTAAAACCTTTATACAATAAGAAAAAGAAAATAAAATAAATAAAATATAAGATACATAATTAAAAATAACACTTACGAACTGGGGCTATTGAAGTCGTGGTTACAGATTTGCTATCAAAGCATTATGTGCTTAGGCATTTTATGTTTATACTTGAAATTTAGTGTGACTTTGTCATAGTTACCAATTTTTGCAATTAATTTATTATTATGTTCACGCGAGATATTTTTGTAATAATTTATCGTATTAGTAATAATGTGATTTTTAATTGTAGGTATAGAATATCGAGTGTGGAGTTTCTTTAAATTAGTATAATATGGGGTGTTATAAATTATTTTTACAGCTTTATTTTGAATTATTTGTAACTTATTAAAATTATTTTTACACGTATTACTCCACACTGGGCAAGCGTATGTTAATATCGGTCGTATTAATTGTTTATATAATAAAATTTTGTTTTTAATCGTCAACGCGCTTTTTCTGTTAAAAATGGGTCTCAGAGCTGAAATGGCGGCAAGCCCTTTAGACCGTACTTCTTTTATATGCTTTGTATATTTTAATTTAGAATCTAAGTGAAGACCCAGATACCTAACACTCGTTTTCCATTCAATGTTTTTGCCCTGCTCGGTTTTTAAAGGCGGAGGCAACGGTTGCCGGCGCATCGTAAAAATGATTGCCTCAGTTTTATCATCGTTTATTTTTATTTTCCACTTTTTTAAATGTTTATTTAAGTTATGCAAAGATTTTTGTAGTTTTGTTGCTATTGGTTTAAGACCATATGAACTAGTTAAAACGGCCGTATCGTCCGCGTAAATAGAGAGACTGGTGTTTTTTAAAATTGGAATATCGTTTGTATATATTATATAAAGATACGGCCCAAGTATGCTCCCCTGAGGAACCCCGGCTGGTATTTTACGCGGTGTCGAATTATCGTTATTTAAGGAGACGACATAGCTTCGATCTTGGAGGTATGATCGGATAATTTGTATCAGATAATGTGGGGTTTTGTACTTATCTAGTTTGTATACTAGCCCTTCATGCCACACAGTATCAAATGCCTTCTCTACGTCTAACATTAAAAATCCTGTGCTTTTTTTCCTGTTAAAATTCGCAGAAATGTGCTCCGTGAGTCTATTAAGTTGATGCGTTGTTGAGTGTCCTTCGCGGAAGCCAAATTGTTCGTCAATGATTTTACTATTTAGACACTCTTTTAAACGTGATAAGATAATCTTTTCAAATAATTTACTTAGGGACGGTAGTAAGCTAATCGGTCGGTAATTTAATGGGATGCTATCAGCTTTACCGGGTTTTTTTATCGGAATTATTTTTGCAACTTTCCAAATACCTGGAAAATACCCAATAGATAAGCAAAAGTTAAATATGTTAGTTAGGAAATGAAAGCATTTAAATGGAAAGTTTTTTATTAAGATGTTATCTAATCGGTCAATTCCCGGAGCTTTATTATTTTTAAGTGATTTTGCAATGTTATAAATTTCGAACGGGGTAATTTCGTTAATAGTTTTCTTATCTATTCTAGTTTTATCAAGTCTTTGAATTGAACGATCAACTTTACTCTGGGTTTTTAGATGCGTATAATTTTGCGTTAGCACATAGGATGTAGAGAATGCATTAGCTAATACCTCAGTTTTTTGTATGTTCGAGGTTACTATGTCGTCTCCATTTTTTAACGGCGGAATGTCTGAATATTTATTTTTAATTGATTTAGCGATTTTCCATAATGAGTTATCTGCTGGATTTAGTTTTTTCAGTTTACGCGACCATGAATCATTTTTAATTATTTGGATTTTTACGCGGATATCACTGGTTAATTTATTTAATAAAGTTTTAAGCTGGGGTGATCTATTTTTTTGCCATTGCTTTTTAATTCTGTTTTTGATTTTTATATATTCGATAATTTCTGGAGTTAATTTTACTTTATTTGGTATATTTTTACGCGTCGGTATAAATGATAATTTACCCTGCTCGATTAAATTTGTAAAAAAATTAATATCATCGTCAATTTGCCTGGTGTTTTGTAAAGTGTATATCTGTTGAGCGCCGTGTAGACGACATTCAATGAAACTTCTAAAACCTTTCCAGTCAGCTCTTCCGTAGTCAAAAAATATTTCAGGGATGACCTCAACATCGCCTTCCAGAGCAAAAAACACAGGAAGATGATCCGAAGATAGAGCTTGGATGCAGTGCATCCCCGAAATTGGCGTAAAACCTTTGACTAATGCGAAATCAAGAGTTGATGGAGACATGTTATTAAAAGGATAGTGTGTGTGTGAATTTGGAAAGTGAATATCCGTGTCAGTATCGTGCAAGTAGTTAAAGAGCATGGTACCGGATCGATTGGTACTAGAACAATTCCAGTGCGAGTGCCTGGCGTTGAAATCTCCGCTTAATATAACAGAGCTTCCAAGTCCAAGCACAGCATCTAGATCACTCTGCAACAATTCGTCTCCGGGTGAGTTGTATGCGGCAGCAATTGTGATGATTTTATTATTATTATTAATTTGGATCGCGACAGATTCTAAGTTAATTACGTCGGGATTTATACGCGCGTGTTTTATAGATTTTTTAATAAAAATCGCAACCCCGCCACCTGGCCTTGAGAGTCGGTCTCTCCGGAGGCAAACAAAGTTCGGCAAAGATATTTTAACGTGAGGTTTAAGATACGTCTCGGTAACTATGACAATGTCAATTTTATACTCACTGATCAATAGCTCCAGCTCGCCAGTTTTGTGTCGAATTCCACGTGAATTCCACGTCAGCAAATTCAATTTCTTCTTAGAAGAGGACATCAAGGTACTCTACCATCATGATGGCTATCTCCATTTTGCTCGCACACTTGCCAGCTTTGACCCGAATCTCCTGAAGTACGAGGAGCATCTTCCGTAGATCCGAGGACGACATGGGGGCATCCTCTGCGCCGGTGTTTGGTGCTGCTGTCGGCTCTGGTTGTGATCTTTGAGCCTGTTTGAGATTAGCAACCGCAGCTGAGAAGTTCTTAGCCGGTTGGGATGGTCGGAGTGCGGGAAAATGCTCCTGAACTAAGTTAAATGTCGGGCCAGGTGCAGCCGGGGCGACAGCCGCGACAGTAGCTGGCCTTTGATGTCTCCTCTGAGTCTGGACAAGATACTCCTTCCTGCGAGGGCAGTCCTTGAAGTTGGCCGGATGATCTCCTTCGCATCCGATGCATTTCGCTGGTGTCTCACGATCCGTTTTCGAGCAGTCAGCGGTTGCGTGGCTGCCGGTACATTTGACGCATCGTGGGCTTCGGTGGCAGTTTTTGGCTGCGTGTCCATAAAGCTGACATCTGAAACATTGGGTTAAATGTCCATTGTTACGCTTATACCTTTCCAGAATGGCCTTGGCGAAACAAACGTACCGGATGTTTTTGATTGCAGCTGTCTTGGTATCCGAAGAGAACTGAACCAGGTAGAGGCGAGAACCTCCTAGTACCTCCGTCTTTGTCTTCATTGTCGTCACTTTGACGACATTGAGTCCTTGCCTTTGGAGGTCAGCAGCTATGTCTTGAGTTGGAACTTCTGGTAGTCCTTTCAGGACAGACTTAACTGTCTTGTCCTCGTCAGTGGTGAAGGTATGAAATGGGCGTTGCCCCCTCAATCCTTCCATTAGTAAGGCTCGTTGCTCGAGCGAAGAACACTGGACGGACACGTTGCCCTTTCCAGTGTAACGCAACGTGAAGTTGCTGGATTTGGTGACGGATTTAATAAGGTCCGTCGTTTGAAGATGTGAGCCCGTGACCTCCATGATCACAGGCGGAACTCTGCTTGATTTGCTTCCTAATACCTCGGGAAGCTTTTCGAACCTGTTTTGGCTCGGGGTTGGTCCGGGGCTCCTGGACTCAGTGGATGGTCTGGCAGTTTTTTTCGGAAGTTGCCATTCCGAATCTTGACTGGGGTTAAGGAACGCCTTAATCGTCCCCACAGAACGCTTACGCGTCTGCGCCTTTTTCATGGCGCTGTTGTTTGGTAGGCAGTGAGCAAAATTGTTCAGCGGCGCAGCTGGCAGGTCCGAGTGTGTACAGCAGCGCGGTCTACGCACAGAGCACGAGGTGCGTCCGTACACCGCGAAGGCACAAAGCGGAATGATCTCCATGTTGAAAAATAAATTTTTCGTTTCAAAGGTATATTAAAATACTCAGAGTTTATTTCATTAATTTATATATTTACTTTACGGATAAACTTCGTAATATGCAAGAGTCTCAAACGTTATTTGTCACTTTCAGTTATTTACTCCAATAAATTATTTAACAATTTGGTAGCAATTAAAGTTTTGCAATTGTTTTGATCGCTCGTGAAATACGTTGCATCGAACTGAAATTCAAAAGAAAAGAAACTCTTCCTTCTCGCCATTCATAGTTAATTAAAACCGGGAGCTTTTTTCAAATACACTTTTAATTAAGAATATCATCGTGCACTTATAAATGTGTGCTGTGTTATTCTATATAGTACATGTTGTAGTCGTATGCATTTAGACGGAGCTTGGCCGTTCACCCTTTTCATAAAATCTCCAACTAACCCCGTAATTATGCCAAAGAAGGGCAAAGAGAAGCAAAGAGAGAAAAAGAAGTGAAAAAAAACTTGAACCAAGTTATTTCAATTAATTCAACGCGAATGCAAATAACACGAGCAAGCATCTGTCGGTTTTTGTGTATGAAGTGTTTTAATTCGAAATGCTTTTATTAGACGCTGCTTTATTAATTTATTCGTGTTTTTTATTTATATTTAAAACAATTTCTTTTAAATTAATTTAAATATTTGATTAAATTTGGCTAATAAGTTTTTTAAACGTCTCGTTTTTATTAATTGCTGATTAATATTAAACATTTTTTAAGTGTCTTAAAAGCTTAATTTTTTTAATTATATTTTTGTTGTTATGTGTCAAATTTTATTTAAAAATTATCAAATAAATAATAATATTAGGAATAATTATGAATTATCTGAGCTTAATAGCAATTATATAATGTAATTAATCTTAACCTACACTAACCTGCAATATGGTCATAATAACATAGTTTGATAAACTAGTTAACGCTCTAGCTCTGCTACCATCTGTTTTGCTACGCTTTATACGTCGTTTACAGAATGATACGTACATACATACATACGTAAATATACGTAAAGTAAAACACACATATACACATTTCTATATTTCAGTTGTGATGCTCCAGAAATGTTTTTTTTTTAATTTTCCGTAATTGCCGATCTGGTTTTTGACCTTGTCATATATACACGTTTTAAAAATATTATTATAAAAAATTAAAATATGTCTGAAAGCAAATGTACTAATAGTAGAAATATTTCGTGTGTGCATTACCTGTTTTTGTTTTCACTTCGCCAGCCACCCTTATCATAAAGAAGGGCACATAACAGAGTTTATGGGAACTGCTAGGTACAAAATAAAGCAAATGTATTCCTTGTACGTTAACACGTTGTACATATACAGAAATACAAAAATATCGAATATGATAGATTCAATTTAAAAAATATCGACTAGTGTGATTTTTTTCATATGTAAGGCGGAGTCAATGATTTGGCCTTCTAAAATATTAGGAATAAAATTATTTTACTTTGATGTACTACCCCAATATAATTTTATTCTACGCTTTTGCATTCAGACAATATAGACGTCGTAAGCCACGGAAATCGTTTTCAACAAAAAATATACGGATTTAAAAAAAAAAATATTTGCTACTACTAGTGCTTAATTTTGTAATACTGGTATATGAAAGGCGATATATTTTAGTAAAATTATTTATTTAGTTTGACTGGCCAAGAGGTAAATCATAAATTTATTATTTTTTCAAGTTAATCTTCAGCTCATATGCACTTTGCGCTTGTTTCGACCACGGTTGATATACAAGTATTATGTTCACTATATACAGGTGCAGTAATGGTTATGATCCGTTGTCAAGGGATTCTCAGGTGCATCTGAGGCGCTTCGGTTATCAAGTTTCATAATTCAAGGATCGATAAGTTCTCGCCACGTCGCAAGTTAGCTGGCTCACCTAAGCTCATCAATCACAATAAGCTATGTACTTGACCAGCGCAAGAGTAAATCTAGCTTTTGTGCTGTCGAAGTAACTTTAGCTATAAAATCGTATATGTACATGTACACATGTGACGTGACGGTGGCGGTTCGTACATGAGAGTGGCTATTGTTGAGCTATATATTGTATTATATTATTAATTTTGCCTGCATCATGATTATGAGCGAAACGTGAGAAGTATGCGCTCGATGTTGGGCGGTGATTGATCATGCTATTCTTGTTAAGCCTGATTGACTGTTTTAAGTTGTGGGAGTTATGCGAAATGCAAACTAACAACTTTTTTTGTACTATTTTATTCCTTGAAATTCATTTTAAAATGTATAAAATGTTTATGAATATAAAATCAACATTTCTTAGGAGTCACATTATTGCATTCCAAGAGCCGAATATGGCTCGCGAGCCGCACTTGCTATGTACCAACAAGCTGAATTTGTTACACTGATGCAAAACACAGATCTCTTGACATTAAAATATGTTTTAGATATTAAATCATATATACATTTATTAAATTTATATTTTATTCACCAGACTTTTCACTTTTAAGCAAATTTATAGGGCGATTGCGACTTTTGTGCTAAATAAGGAGTTTTATTAGAAGTTTAAAAATCAAATACCCGCCTTGGTCTTAGGTTAATTAGGACAAGAAATATGAGGGCAGCCCCTCTACCACCTAAGAGACAAATATGAAGCTGCCCCCCGACGTAGATTCAAGCCGTACGCACAACGAACGTCTTCAATTTATATGCAAATATTGGACGAACGGGGATATCATTACGCCCTATTTCCTCATTTTTGCCCCGGGCTGCCTCATTTTCGCGGAGAGGCCCGATTTGTACGTTAATTGTATGACGCCCGTTGAATGAGACAGGATTCGTGGTTAGTAGATGTATTATAGATGATAAAAAATATATGATTTTTATATGTTTTCATTTGGCAAAATATGCGCAAGACTTGATAACTTAACTTATTATATATTTATTATTGTCTAATTAAAATTGTACACACTGTTTCTATTAATGTTTAAGGGAAAACTGGAACTACAATTTTTTCTTAACTAATTTTATTTAACATACAAAGCTATTGACATTAAAGTGGTAAATAATGGTACACTTTTAAAAGTCATATGTTAGCAACATCTGTCTGCTATCACTGTATGGTTAAAAAACTCAAGTTTGATACAAATCAATCAGGGTTCAGTGATAGCAATGACATTTGGTACAAAATATTCAGGCAAAAGTGGTACTCTTTGGAATGTTTAAACGTATTTTATATTATTATAAAACGTATACAGAATGCTTAAACGTATTTTTTTCATATTGAATTGTTCAGAAAGTTGATGCATTTATAGCAAAAACCATAATGTTATCTTATGATTTTTTCTCACTTTTCACAGCTAGTAATTAAAAGTGAATTATATATTTATAAGAACAATGTTTAATTTAAAATTAATTAGATTGTAATTTTTGAGCAAATGGCTTTCGCCTAACCTCTAAGTGTCCAGTTTTAGTGTAGCGAGGTCCTTTTTTGTGCTTACCTTTTGTATCTAAAAGTAGCCTATTCTATGCTTGAAAACATTTATAAGGCAAAATTATTTTGTCAGTTAACACTCGCTTTTCCTCAGTCTCTTATTTAATTCCCAGGTCAGCTTTAAAGGCAGGAAAATTAATACAAATAGTTTTTTAATTTGCTTTAAACGCTTATTCCAGCTTGGTTCAATGAAGTAACTACGTGTTTTTAATTAAAAAAGTTGCTGACGTAATTAATTACGGCTAAAAATTAGTTTTATTAACTTTGAAACATATTTATCTCTAGATCAAGCACAATGAGAAGAAACGTGCGTAGTCGGCTTGGTAAAGTTTTAATGATAATTCAGCAAACCTCGGATGAAACTATGATAAATTCCCGCTTCAGATATAATAACTTTGATATAATATATGTATATGAAACTTTGCGTACGTAATTCTTGTTTGTGTTGGGAACTTAGACATTTTGTTATGTGTATTTTTTATTCGCCATATACAAGCGATTATGTTAATAATGTGGCATTATTATAATTTTCCCTTTATGGACTTTCTTATCAAGATTTGTTTTCGCATATTAGCATGAGCGTAATGAGGAACCCAAAAATTTTTTGTGGATGTAAAAATTTTTAACGTAAAATACTCTGTCACGCGTTATGCTTTTTATTCGTTTAGATTTTACAACTTAATTCCCTTTTTAATATAATATTAATAATATAGTCATAAATTATTTTTTATTTTAAATATAATATACATAAAATTAATCAATAAATTAAATAGTTAAAAATGTAGTTAAAGAATAAAATGAATGCTTAAACTAAATAAGAATAAAACTATATGTTTTTAATATTGCAGACAATAATAAAACAATAAATAATAATTAAATTATAGAAATAGTTGATTTTACTACTTATTATGGTTTATACATATTAAATTAATTAATTAAAAATTAAAGAACAATGTACGCTAGGATAAAAAATAAATTATATCGTGACAACACGCCTTACTTTAATTATTATTCAATAATAATATATATGCTAAATACATTAAGAAGATACAATATAAGGCAATGAGAGTAGTTTTAAATAATAAATATGGTCTGGCAAAGGCCGCAAGAATAAGGTACATTTATTTATATAAAAGTGTGTAAAGAAATAGTTAATATTTTAATTATTTTATTATTTTTATATTGATCACTTAATTTTTTTTAACAATTTTACCTCCAACTTTTTTATTAAAAATAATTCATTAGTACTACTTCAATCAAAATTAACGCTATTAAAAAAAATTGAAAAAAGTTTATGATAATACCGTTAAAAAAATAAACAATATAAGTATTAATGTAACGTTAAATTTCAACAATAGTAGTCTACTTTATGATTCTAAATATTTAAATTTAAAACTTCATAAATTATAAGTTATATTTAATAAATTTTATTACAACGTAAAAAAATATATTTCTTTATTGAAATACACTTTTTATCTGAGCATAATAAATATTTATTGTTTTCGACGCTTTCGCAAATTTTTAACCGAGAAACGAACAACGCTACCCATTTACATGTATTGAATGAAAAACTTTTTTATTTTCTCTCCAAGCTTTCTCTCCGCCGACCGAAAACATGTCCGATTTAGCTTTCCCCCTGTGTTATGTTATGTAGATTTACGCTTCAAAATTTTACAGGCATATTTTGACCGTGGAAGAAGTATTAGTTTTGGGTCAAATAAGGCGTTCGACTTTATTACGGAAAAGAGCCAAGACTCGGGCAGAGAATTTGAATAAAGTAACCCAGACAACAAGGAAAACCCCTTCTAAGAAAACTGATAAAATATGTGTCGTTAGATATCAAACATGTCCGAGTCAATGATAAATCAAAGTGATATTAACTAATAAAAGTAATTAATAAATATAATACAATGTTAACTAACGTGCGTAACTTAAAAATCTAGTGGAGATTTGTAAAACATAGTTTGAATTCCGATGCATTTGATATTCCTGCATGATTTAGTGTTCTCAAACTAGAAGGTTTAAAAAAATAATATTACTTGTTACACCTTTCTTGAAAATTCGGCAAGCTAAATATTTAATATTTTACCTAGTTTATTTTTTTATTTATTAATAATATAACAATAATTAAGAATTGTCTACGTGATATATAACAAAACTTTATGTTTGGATTTTATTTCTAAGCATAAAATAGTATGTAATGGACAGAGACCACATAAAAATGATGACTAAAATAGTGATAAATATTGCTCGTTTTAGTATAGGGTAAAAACTTAATAATACCAATCCAAGACTAGATAATAAATTCTACGCCATTATCAAAGATCCAATACTAAATTTTTTTCGGTAAAGAAGATTTACCGTTTGTGCATATAAAAGTAATTTTGTCTTGTCCTAAAAATAGTGCATCCAGTACCTAAATCATTTTATATTTTTAGTTATATATTTACTGGCGTATCTCAAAAATATCAATAAATTTAAATAGAAGCGTTACTCACATATACATTTAACAAATTTCTAATTAGCTGATTTTATATATGTAATTCAGAAATATTTCTTCATGTGGGTACCTGAGAACTGCTTGTATATAAATAAAACAGTAAGAAAAAAATTTATCAATGTAGATACTGAAAAGGTTGTAAAAATAAAAGTAAAATAAAAATATTTTATACCAAAATATATATTTGTTGCTATCAATAGTTTGTGCGGCACCCATTCATTTAGTTTTAATAGTATTTTTTAACATGAAATAGGCAAAATGCATTTTTTTTTATTTAAATTATTTATATTTTAAATAAATGTGCGGTACTAATATTTGATACACGTTTTTATTTTAAGAAAAAGTTTATTAAATTCGTACATTAAATACTTTACGGCAAGTAAAAGTTTTTACATATAAATTAAAAAATATTTGGATATTAGGACATGTAATATATCTAGTTAAATTTTAGGCATTGCAAAATTTTTCAGTTCACAAAAGATTCCGTTAAAGCTTTAATTGCGCCAGAAAAAATCGATAGCCCATTATCAAGCCAGTCTGTCAAAACACTATTTTTACACAGATATAAAATATATTTTTTAAAGTTTTTATGACTTCAACGCGAAAATTTTAAGTGGTCAGTGAATTTTGTGCCCACTTAAGGTTAGTCGCTGTAGAAGATTTATAACATAGTGATTTATTTATTTAAGTCCATTGCCTTGCTAAAGCAAGCTTATGCCGCCGCGGTTTTGCCAGTGCACCGCGTAGCTCCATGGCAGCCAACTAAATTGGCATCTACAATACAAAAAAGATAAACTTTTTGCTTCAATAAATATTAAAAATTACATTGTTCAAGCTAGGTAGAAAAATATTTACATATTTAATTTATTAGTATGGTAATTTTATCGTTTTCGCACTCAGTAGGTAATAAGATCATTGAAACTCAGTTAAAAACAACCGTGTTTAAAGTGAAGTTTTAGTACCAATTAGCAAAAATATTGCAATAGTTATACACTTTAAAAGATTTTTACTTTATAAATATTTTCTCTGTTTTGATTTTTATTCTGTTGATTTAGTTAGTTTAAATAAGTTCTTGAGTGTTTTAGCGAATAATACATAGTACTTAAAAACGTTATGTTAGTATCTCAGTAATTGCAAAAAAATGCTTATGCAAGTTTGAAGTCTAACGCCACATACAATACAACTTGGCGAAAGTGCGGGGTTGGGCCATATTTATATACAAGCATAAATATTGTATTTATATGAGCGAGCGGTCATAAATCTGTGATCTGAATAGGTTCGAAAAACATAAATATGGTAATCGCATAATAAGCTACTTTATTTCTTGGATTTGAGATGTGGGCGTGACAAAAGATTTGCCACTTTTCGCATAAATCAAAAAAGCCGTGTTGTTTATTATATATAATTTATTTCCTGAATTTCTTGGTCATTTGCTAATTATTGTAATACAGATTGCAATCATTAATAAGAATATTAAGTTCGTTATTTTTGGGTAAATACAAAGAAATTACTCTCTAATTCTATTAATGGCAGTTGTTGGATAAAACTGTTTTTGCTGAAATAAAATATGTATATTTGCCTCATATATACATATAAGCTATATCATTGTTTTGTAGAAGATATATATATATATATAATAATTTATACTGTAATAAAAATAATTAATCAATGATCGCAGTTTTTTGTGTAATCTGTATAATCAAATTATATCTTAAATTTGAGAAAGAAATTGACAATATTATGATAAAGCATATTAATTTTTAATGAAAAACGTTCATCTAAATTTATTATAATTTGGGGTTTAAGTTTGTAGTGCATTGATCCCCAAATATAATTATAATTAATTCATTATCAATCTGCGGATTATCCATGCAAGATAAAATTTTAGTTATTTTATTAAAATATTAAAATAGTCTAGAATTACAAATATTTTTTTTTTCAATACATGTATTTTTTACTTTAAGTGTTTTATTAAAACCTATGTAAATATATTTACAACAAACAACTATGTACTAATATATACTATAAAAATGAGAGTAATATATTTAGATATTTTACATTGCTTGTCCATTTTAAAAATCTTTAATTTTTTTTATAATATAAACTAAATAAATCTATCGTACAAATATTATATCTTACAAATTTATTAGTTACATATTGTTTTGCATTATATTAATTAACCGAGTATTACAACCCTTTAGTAAACCTTCGATTTCATTATATTTCCATTAAACACGCGTCGAATCCGTCGAGAACAGTTCAGCCTCTTGAAACTCTTGAAGCTTTCAACAATAAAGTAATAACGAGAAAGCCATAGCTGAAAATTCGGTTAATGTTCTTCCAGCACTACATACAAGCTCGTTAATATTTGCTTGTGTCAACACACATACATACGTAATATAGTACTAAAATAGTCCAACTCACCGTTGGGGATTCGTTTTATCAGTAGAGATTAATTAGACGGCAGAGCCGCGCAGACGGCAGCTGAAATAACACACATACGCAAGTCTATAAAATCACCCTTAAGTGTTTCAGCGATTGTACAGGGTGGCCCATTAATCATGTAATGCGCGAGGAGCTTTCTTTGCATGTAAAAATGAGTGCGAAAGAGAAATGTGTAATAACGTGCGTCGGAATACATCATCGTTACTTTCGGTCTGACAAGCAAAAGGACATGACTTTTGCCCCACTGATTAATGTAATAAAGACTGGGTGTTGAAAAAATATTTTAACTGGATTAACAACAAGATGTTTACAAAGTGAAAATTAAAAACCAATCTAATAGAAAAAAAACACAAAAAATTATGTGTCGAAGTTTTGCCGAAGATTGTCGAATGCTTGGTAGTACTAATTAATCTTCACAGTCGCCTTAGTGCTTGGATGCCTTCTCAGGTTTAAATATGTATAAACTTTGTAATTAAAAATACATGAAATACTAAGAAAGTTTTAAGCAAATCTAAATCGAAGATTTTTGTTATTAAAATTTGCACAAATATGTTGTGTAAAACTATTTTGTTGTGACGATAGCCGACGAGTAGATTTTGCGGTAAGAACACTGCTTGTAATCAATATTTTTCTAATAACTATTTTTGTAAATGTTATTACATACCAGCGATTATTAAATCTTAAATGTAGCATCTTTATCAGGCTTCTTAATCTAATATATTTTTGCGATTCTCCACAGAACTGTTCGTTATTATTTTTACGCCGCAGAGATTTCTTTACACTCGATATAATATTTTACCAAATGACTAAGGTAGTAAAAAGAACAATACGATTTCTCAGGAACTTGTTAAGTTATGTGTTATCTAATCTGTAGATAAGAAAAATATAAAAATCAAATTTCTAGGAAACTTTAGCCTAACAGTTCGCGATTATATAATATACTACATTAGTCTTGTTTTCAGAAATTTACTTCATAAGATATATTATAATAATTATTTTAATTAATTTACTGAGTAAAAACTTGACTAACATTTACAAATCAGTGTAAGGAACTAAACGTGCTTACGAAAAAATAAATATTTATAATTATTAAATTATTAATGATCTATGCATTTATAAATATATCTGACCAATAAGGACAGGGTAAAAAGTATTAGTCACATATACGGGTTAAAAGCGCAATAAACAAAAAATGCCACTAGTCTTTATAAATCACAGACAAGTTTTTTCATACGTGACGCGATTCTAAATTGTGGCTCTAGGCCCTTATTTTTTTATTTTATTGCATTAATAAATGTAACATTAGATTTAAACAGGTGCAGTTCTGCCAAATTTTCACATAATAAAACTCAAATGGTCATGTAAAGATTCTTGTAAGAAAGTCAACAGAGTGAAATAAATCTAATTATATATTAAAATATTTGTAATTGATTGACGCTAAAATAAATTCCATTTGGAATTTATTTTCGTATTATTATCAGTTACTTCTCACTTAGCAGAGTCACGCCAATCATAGACCGAGATATATTAGAGCCAAAAAATAGCCGCTTCCCTCTACACGTCAGTCCTGATCCAGATATTTTTCCTATAATCAGATATTATTTTAATATTAGGAGAAGACGGGGCTGTATCTGTAAGCAGACAAGGCCATACAAAAAACATATTTCGAAGTTAAATAGTTTTTAACTATAATAATAATTTAAAACTTAATTGCTCTACCTCAAATACAAATAAACCTAGGTTACAAAATATTATTTAAAACAATTTTTTTAGATTTTTCTATTGAGCATTATTATATAATCTCGTTCTTATTTTTTCGTGTATTGAAATTATGCAATGTATTCTTTTGTTAAATATTGTATCGTATTTGGGTGAATTGTTAGGTTACATTCCTAATTTAATAATAATAAATATATAAATTTAAATTATGTAATTAAAAAAAATATTAGTATATTTTTTGAAAAATTTTACATTTTCTTAAGAAAAGTTTATTTTATACAAAATATAAATCCATCATATTTTAAGTTCATAAAGACAGTCTATGTCTGTGGTACGAGGTATATATTAAATAAAGTAATTATTAAACCCAAGTAAAAGGACACTTCCTGACCAGAGTATCCGAAGACAGATCCTTTGTTCAGCGACCGGCTGATTGGTATGGAGCTTCGCTCTGAGCCGGGCCCGCTCCGGACAACGTTTCGTATTACAGGACAAGATGTCCGGACTCCGGACAAGTAATAATTTGAGACAAGGACAACGCTTTTCCACGATAAAGGACGCCATGGTGTAGGTGGTGGCTACTGCATTTTTGCGTCGGAAAAGGGAAATGTTTGAAATTTCTACACGTTGTGTGAATAACAGCGAAAGCATACAATGAATGTGTATAATATAGTAGGTAGGAGGTTTCGAGGGTGGGCTTTATGACGTTATTATATTTTTTGTTGCCGTTGAAAAGGTGAAATGTTTTTTGGATGGGATCAAAGGGGTCGGTAACGTTGGATTTATATATTGTTTGAAAATGGGAACGTGTAGTTTTGCAAGATAAAGCAAAATATATTATTTTGCTTACTTGTATTTTATAGTATATTTTATCTGTAGCTAAATACAAAAATACCTTTTGGACGTTTGTGAAATTTAATTTGTAATATTGTTGGCGAAAAACGGGCAACACTTTTTTTTAATGTATAACATTCACAGTTAGCTCATGGCTTTATACGAATACAGTTTTTATTAGATATTTAAGCTACAAGTAATTAATTTAAGTTTGAGTATTTTTTTTATTAAATTTCTAGAACATATTCCTAATATATTTTATTCTAAAACAAAAGTAGTCTTAATATATTTTATTCTTTACGTGGACCCTATATCTTGTGTCTTATGATTTTTTAGTAAAAGTTTATTTATTAACATACTTAGGCTGCAAATTATTTTCTAGCTTAATTATATACTAAATTTTGAAATAAAAGTTCAATTAAGCATATCATAAATACTATACTACCTAGTTTTACAATCGAGGATACACCCTAAAATTCTAACATCGAAATAATCCAAGGATTTCAATCAAAAACATTGAGATTACAGATTTGTATTAAACGAGATTCTTTATCATGATCTTTTTATACATAGATACAAAAACGTCAGCTGGATATATCTCGACAGATTTGGGTTAAATGCGAATAAGGCGACTTTGAAATGGTTGACCTTAAAAGACAGACGCAGGTTTAAGTGTTGTATGTCAGCGATTTGCCTGACAATAAAAATACATATATAAGGTAAAAAAAAAAACGATAAAGGTAAATATTTTTAGATAAATTATAAATATTTATTGAAAATATATACAGAAAATATTCAAGTCTTATATATAAATTAATGAAAATGACGAGAGCGTTTCAATAAATTTTAACCCAATTTAACAGATACACGGGGAAAGTCAGCCCTCGGTTAACTATTAGGTTAACAGATAACCATCACGTTCGAACGGGGTCATATTGATAAATTTATATAGGAAAACGGGGGTTTTTGACGCTGATAGTCGGTTAAGGTGTTATGGGGAAGACTGACCATAACGTCGCCATTTACCCGTACGCCGGCCGCCATATTACCGTCGCTAAAGGAATCGTTTCGCCATATGTAGGTGCACGTATTGAACCGAAGTTAAATGCAAAACGTGTGCCGACATACACGATCTAACTTCGTTGATGTGGTTTTGAACTATGTACATATTATATCGGCGTTTGTGGAAATTAAACTTTAATCAGAGTGAATATTGATCTCAACTCGAACCAATTATATACATTCATATTTGGTGACTATATTTTCAGTGTCTTTATTAAATTTATCATTTGATAATGCGATATATATTTATTTATTCTGGGAGCTAATATAAAAAGAGTATTAAGTAAAATACATGATCATAACATTCATATTTTAATACAAATAAGAAAGAAATCTTATCGCATTTAAAACAATCTCATTATAGTAAAATTATTAACAAAAAATTCGACTTTCGTAATATGCATTTTTTTATTATTTTTTTTTAATAATAACTAAGCATATTTCAGCAAATTTTATTACGAAAAAAGGACAAGGTAGGGCGTGGATGTTTAATTATGTATCAGATGAAGTGTCAAATAGGAAATATCAGACGAACTATCTGAGAAAAAGACCTCAGACGAAATGTCTGAGTGGAAGTGATTCTGGTTTCCAGGGTCCTAGTATTTATATTTATAGTCTCTACATGGGAGATTTCACTGTTTGCCCCTTTTAAGTAATACGAACAATAATAGAAAGGTGGCAAACTTCTGTAAAATATATTGCCGTTGGCTGCGTTTATAAAAGTATAGTGTGTACCTTAATTTGTTAAGTGGTCTCACAAGGTGTTTCATTTTTACCAAAAAACCTCGTTTTTTTCAACAATTAAAACGGTTTTATCGCAAGTTTAACTGGCTTTTTTATACTTTGAATATGCGATAATCTTTTAAATTTTAAATGAAGGAAAGTTTCAATTAATTAACCCAAAAAATGTTTTTTATTAGGCAAGATATACAAGTTCATATATTAAATAAGAAAAGGAACTAGCGCCATAATACTAAAAAAGTTAAGAATTTGTTAAGAACAATAAATTTGTTATTATAAAAAAAGTATGATTTTTGTATAGGGATGTTAAAATATATGTATATATATTGATTTTTTTTATTTAAATTTAAGGCTGAAGACTACTTTAAACCATCTTGTAAAATAAAATATGTATGTATAAGCTAAATGAGTTTATACCTACAAATTTTGAGTACACAAGACCTTTATTGTAACATAGTGTGAGTAAATTCATAACAACGTCTGTAGGCGTCTGTTTTCCGTCCTAATCTTAGCACCCACGCGCAATTATTTCGCGTAAACACGTCGGATTTGTAAAACAATATTCTACTCTTTTTTACATCGAAAAATAATAAAGTCCAAATTTTGTTACACTCCTCTTAATAATATTTTTCTTAGCTATACATATACTTACATATATTTACATGATCAGTTGTGCTGCAGATGTCGTTGCAGATCATCCTAATTGTGTCCTGTTTAATTCATCAAGTTACCGAATTAATTTAACTGCCACACAATATACTGCATGGCCAATTGTTGCAACCGACAGGTGAGGTATCCTATTTGATGCTCAATATATCAAGCATAGACCTAATTGCAGACTTATGACGGCTAAAAGCTTATCCGGTTTGTAATGTGAATGATTAATTCGGCCTGATGAGTTTTGAAATTCTACCGCAAAATGAATTTAAAATTTTAATACGGTATTTAAACCATAAATTGCGTTACCAATTTGCAAAAATACAAATTGCGTTGCATAAGGTGCGTTTTAGCCTGCTTTAAAAATTATATATATAAGTCCTGTGTTAAATTTTTAAGTTATATTAACAAGACGGTAGATTAAGGATTTGTATCCCATATCAATCTTTATTTTTTCAATTTATATCGTGTCTAAGAAATCAGAGTCAGTGATTATTATTTAATTATAATCCTGATCGATCGTAATAGAGTAGTTTTTTTATTAAAAATATTGTGATATTAATTGAAAATAAATAAATCGAGCTAGGTCTATAAAATTCTCAAAGTATGACTTACTTTTAAATGTGATAAGTAATAAGGTTGCAATATTGTATCATATATAATTAGCTGCGGTACCTCACAATAGTGAGGAACCGACAAGTCGTTATATTATATTATATATCTATTATTATAATAGTTAATAAAATTATGTTTTCGTAACCATCGACTGATGATAGTCACTACCTAGTTTTTCTTTTAAGTAAAAAAAATACACAATAAAATAACATTGATAAAACTCTAAACATAATAGTATTTATTATAATTTTAAAAACAGTGACAACTATATCGTATTTACTTAAAACTTGTATATTTCCTGCTTTGTCTCACTCCCCCTCTCTCCAAATTTTTTTTCTCTTCTCGCATCTTGAAATAACGGGTTCATCATTTGTTCCAAATAGCATTAATTATAACGAAAATTCGGAGAGTAAAAATAAATTGGCGAACAATAAAGCATTAAAACACATTTTTTCTTTGCCCCTCGCGTCTGTAGGTACTCTAGTAAAGGCTCACGAGGCGGACTTTAATAAAGTTTTCGCGTTTCCTTTTCCGCGTACAAATTTCAAAAGGAAACTGTTACTTTGAACTAGTCGCGTTGTTGTTACACTTTCTTGTGTGTGTAAAAAAATATAAAAGTTTGAAGATGCAAACCTTGTATTGTATAGAATTTAATATTCGTTTTATTTTGCAATAGTTACGCTAAGTGCTTTATAAAGTATATTTTTTAAAAATAATCACATTGTCACAGTATTGTAATATTGTAAATACGTGTTAAATTTAATTGAATAAATATTTTTTTATGATTGATTTTAAAAACTATTTTTAAAGGATAACAATACTTAATTAAGTTATTTGTATTGAACAATAGATCGATGCCTAGCCTGATCTCCTACTTGGGTTGTCGCGAATCACAGTTGTTGTTGGATTAACCGTCGCATTGATACTGTGACCTACAGCGTCTCGAATCTTTATCAAAATGCAGGTTAAATGTGAGGTTAAATAGACATGAAAAGAGAGAAAAGTAAACTTAGCGTTTTTTACAATAAATGAAATAAAAAAACAAAAAGACTGAATCAATGTTTTTTAATCAAACATAATTGTAGCATTTTTTGTGCTCTTACCAAAATAATCCCAACCACTTGGTAGCAGCTAGTGTTGAAAAAATTTAGATTTATTATGTTTTAAATTTTTATTTAAAAAAATAAACATATAAATTTTTGTTTGAAATTATAAAAAAAAAATCTAATTTCATTGCTTATAGTATTCATGGAAAATGTAGAAAAAAGGTATGTATTATATTTTAAAATATACATACACTAATTATTTTTTTATTTTTGTTTGTATAGTAGATGTACAAAATAAATTGTGAACAATTTGAAATAAAATATTTTATAATGGGAAAATATCAAATTTATTGACAAGGAAAATACAAATATATTATTATTTTATACATAACCAAAATTTAAAGGAAATATATACAAAAAAATATTATACAAACATATCTAAAATATAAAAAAATACCACGAACAATTAAAATTTAAAATTATAAAGATCTGTACAATATTTTAGATTATTTATTTCAACATAAAAAAAATGTTTTAAAAAGACTGATGGGTCAAGTGTATCATGAAATAGTCATATTAGATGATATGTTTTTATGCATTTCCATAATTGTGGAACTTTTTTGAAGTTGAGGCAATTTGACAAATTATTTAATTGCTGTCGCTTTGTTTAAGAATTTATTTATCGATTTTGTGTGTTGTTTATAATTTTTAAGAAAAATTAATATTCCTAATTTATTTTAAAATAATTATAAAAAACGAGTAACTGAGTCAATAAAGCCAGTTTATATATTTTTTAAATAACCGAAAACTGGTTCGTCGGTTTCGGGTTAAACCAGTTTGGAAGCCCTACCCCGAAGGCTTTGCATAACCTTTTATAAGCCTAAATTTCCCTACGTACCCACAAGGTGTCATGGATGCGACCTTCGCTCTCGATCTAGTTTAAGCGTAAATCTCATCTTTTTCGTCTATTAGTATTAGAAACTGTCCTGCTAGTTGTCTTATATCTATAACGGAACCATTGTATTTCCAATCCTCTTGAAATCGAAAGAATTTTTTTGCTAAGAATCCCGTAATGAACTTGCTCCATTGGCGTTGCAACTTGTCCGGCGACGTGGATAAGGCATCTGATGGCAGATTAAATGCCGGACTACTAAGACTCTTTTTCTGAAGGGAGGTGCTCTTACCCGGTATCCCGGCAGATCGATGAAAGACCTCATTTGTGCCTCATCAGGTTTGATAGTCCTCATGGCATAAATTAAACAGTGCTGAGTTTTGTTGCATATTTTATTAGCTATTGCTAATAAAATATAGTAAAACCAGTCAGAAAATATTAAATAAAATATTTACTACTTGGAAAAATAATAATAAAGTCAAATGATTGCTCCGGCCATATGTTTTTACAGATCAGATATGTTTTTTTTGCATATTGAAAATTAAAATAAATTGTAGAAATAATAATGCTTTAAATTGCACATACACATTTACTGTGAGAAAAGAACATGTCGCACATTCGCGTTAAAAGCGCAATAAACAAAAGTAATATAAATTTTTGAGAAGCTGACAAATGATTTTTATACAATGTTACTGTTTTGAGATTTTGAGCGATTAGCATGTCAAATAACTATACAGGGATACACGTTATTGTATTGCATTGACAACCGCAGCAAGTGAAATGCAGGAAGGACAAGTATAATAATTACAGTTTTACCAAATCTCTATTTGTTTAAATTTTATATCACATCACAATTAGGGTTCTCAATCGGATATTCCAGTACTCGATTATTCGAATTATTTGCCTGATTTTCAACCTTAAAAATATTCAAATGAATATTCGTAAAATATTCTTTTATACTATTTCGAGTAAATTTTATAAAAAAACTTTGTATACTTGAGCAACACAGCTAGTCGTTTTTTCTTGCAATAAACTCGAGTGACTTGTGCCGCTTCTAAATCCATGATTCTTTATGCGTCTTTATTTTGTTTTAAAATGCGAGATAATGAGAAGCTTCCTCCCAACAAAAAAAACGCTTTTACGCATTCGAAAAACATTTGTAAATAAAATATTTTTGGCCGTGTCTACTATAAGCGAAATTCGCAGAATTTGTTAGTTGAATGAAACAAAACGCAAAAGGTTTATTTCGCAAATTTTTGTGAAGTTTTAAGTTATTCGTATTTGTTGTTTCAAGACGCAAAAATTTTATTTCATTCAGTTCAATAATTCGATTGCTGTTAATTTATTTATAGTTATTTAATTTATATGCAAATCAAATTCGTTGCAAAATAATCGATACAATTATATATTTAAATGTTGCGTTCGCACAGCATTGCTTTATGCATATTTTATCAAATTAAGTGTAATTAATGATTATTTAAAATATTTATTGTTAAGCAAATTATATTTTTAATTAAACTATTTTAAAGACAATCAATTGATTTTTTGCAATAATTAAATAAATAAATTGATATCAATAAAAACACAGAAAGAAATTCGAATATATTTAAATATTCGAACACTTCATTTTTATTCAATATTTGAATAGTTGAAAACTACACAAAATTTAGAACCGCAGATTTTAAAAATTGGTCATCATGTCAGAAATCAAAAGAACCTCCATTATCTCGACCAAATATATATAGCTGCATACATATCGCATTACTAACTTGCATTTAGAATTAACTGTAAACTTTATAATTCAATTTTATCAGTTACGCAAAGCATTTACCAAAAAATCAACCGCTTCACTTTTCACGTTAACCCTGGCCCAGCTACGACGTCTAAAATTCAGAGTTCAATCCGATCTTTAAATACTAATTAGCTCTATAGATGTAGATAGATTAACGTGAGCAGTGCATATTCATAGTAAAATTAAATTTTGCATTATATGTGTGTACCCTGTTTTACTTTAAAAAAAACTATTTTAACAACTTAAATGTGAGAAAAAAATGACAAATCATTAAAAATATAAAATAAATCATTGCTTCTTTTACTGAAATTTGTTGCCCTGATGCAAAAAACAACCAGCGTGAGTATAAATCTACAAGTCGCCAAAGCTAATCAACAATCGATTAGCACATAACTTCACGAAAATACATAAATCACATATTATGTTAATTTCCTGTTCTAGGAAGAAGAAGCAATTTCATACAGAGTTTCACCAAAGACGCAATTACTATTTTTAAGCACGAAATAGTTAAGTATTAGAAGTTACGTGAAACGAGTCAAAATAATTGCTTCAAGCACTTAATTTGTATTTATGTTTTATACTCAACAGTAACTCAACTGTGAAATGGCTACACATTTCATAGAAAATAGCTCGTGGATAATTACTTTCAATTTAAAAATGCTATAATATCTATATAGCTACTCAATAAAAAGTGGTTTTATCTGAAAGCAATTAGACAAAGTGGTCAATGCTATCTGTACATGGTTGTTAGAACATCCCTCGGATTCATAAATTAAAGGTTTATTATATTATGCATATCTTATTAAATTTTGAGATTTGATTCGATTACAGTGGACTAGACGGTAGGGTGACTAGAAAAATCGACAAAGTCGATCGGCTTTTGAGGTTAATTAATCGCCGATCACTATCGCTAATCAGCCGGTATCTGACCCTCTTATGATCTGACTCACCACTATACAAGGCCAAAACACTTAAATCAAATACACATTGATTTATATTTGTTAGTGCATACATTACTATTAAATAAAATGAATAGATTTCAGCATAAGAAGCTTCCGCTCTCATATTTGACTTAAGTTCTAGAGCGCGTGTTTGTTAAAAAATAAAAGCATACCGGTATGATTTCTCTACCAGGTTTTTGTATACAATTGTAATTAGAATATTTATTAATATTTATAAATGTTATAATTAGTGAGTAATGTGCCAGAAAAGACGAGCAAAGAAGCTCGCATATAAGAGAAAAGACAAGAATGAGAAAAGGCTACCTTTAGCAAAATAAAATTATATTATTGCGTACTATAGAGGCCATAACAACGAAGAACAATTTTTGTTATCGATTTAGAATGATTTCTTTTCTAAGAGATCACAGAAGGCTTTCAGGGGTCCCGAATACGACGCAACGAAAAAACCGCTATCAATTTAGCGATTCTCGTTCTCCGCCATTGAGAGCGATAAACTTTTCGGCCGAATCGTAAAGTTTTTCAGCGATAATAGTATAATAATCCACTTAAGAGTTGGAAAAGATAAGGGTCCATAATTCAACTTATCAACATAAGTGCCCCCTGTAACTGACTTTTGACCTTAAAAGCGATATATTTCATTTCTCCCCCGTGGGCGGAGTGCGAGATGGCCAAGAAATGCGAGTTGTTTATTTTTATTGCGCACCATGATGTATTCGACCCTGATGTCACATTTGGCAACCCTGAAATAAATATTACTTTTATTTCGGCACAAATAAAAAATAGTAGAGCACAACGGTTTTGGTAACGTGTGTATGTTTAAAGTCTGATACACATACATATTTATTTAATTTTGCGACAAAAATCTGAGCAGCAATATTTTTTTCATATTTTTACATCCCACATTAGTCATTATGTAAATTAAACTAATTTAATTAAATAGTCCGGCACTGAAATTTTAATTAAAATAAGTCGAGCATAATTACGTTTCATGTTTTTATATAAATATGTTTTCTAGTTATTCCAAATGCTAGATTCAAATTTAAAAAGACCTATTAATGATAAAGTTTATATTTTTTTTCTCAGTGATTTCTTTGCTGTAAATGCTTATAATAATAATAATTAATTAAACGTATTGTACAAGTATAAACATTATTAAATTAATATGATGAAAATTATTATTTAAATTTATTACGATAAATTAGTCTTTAAGAAACACTATATAAATTGCAACTAGTATTTCTACTAAAAAAATATTTCCAAAAAAATTATGATTTTTCGTGAATTTGTATAAAACTTTTCGCTAAATATTAAATTTATTCGAATATTTTATAATGTTTCCCACCGCTGTTATTTCATAAACAAGTAATTCTACAAATTCATTTAATTCACAGCTGCGCTAGAAGCAGGTAGTGATAAAAATGACAAACATTTCTGATTAACACTCAAAAAATATTATCTGGCAATGTTATATATACATAAATCTACTTATCTATTATGGCTATTTTCAAATAAAAATTTTTAACTTGTGAAAAATTTAATAAGCTAAAATATAGGATATATTGTATCATATAATCAATGTATACAATAATAAGATACAATTTTACCCTATTAAAATATAGAAAACACCTGAAGCTTCTGCGCAATGAAGTATATATATATATATTAAATAAAATGGTATATTAAATGATGCTTAATAAAAACAATTTCCTACAGAATAAAAATAAGAAACCTCGGTAATACAAATTTAAAGGTAATACCTTATTGCATTAAAATACATAAAACATGTGACATAAAGCTCTGAGAGCTAGGCACTAATCAGGGTTTAGGAGTGTTTTCCTAATTAACACATGCGTGATATATTACAAAAGGCGCATCAGGAGCTATTTTATATCTTACAAGGTTCTTAGGGTTGAGAATTTACATCTTTAATAACATTGAAATAGTCTAACAAACATTATTGGATTGGACACCCTTCAACCGTCAGTGCAAATAATATACCTAAGATCGGTTAGTGGATCAAAGCTTTAGTGGCAGGACAACTTGTTCTAAAAAATTAAGGAACCTAGAAGAGATCAGAAAAATGTCGATAAATTTCTTAAATTGGGCAAAGAAGTATTTTTATTGTCTGGAAAAAATAGATTTATAAACAGATCTAAGCAAGAGTAAGGTATCATGTACTCATATGATTAGATATACTCGATACTGTTTTACATATTAAAATTTAAAAAGAATTTAATCGTAGATTTACACAACTCATCGTTCTTTAATTTATCATTCATTGGTGAGCTATTAGCCGACATAGGAGTCCGCAATTAGGTCTATTCTGGATATACAGAGCATCAACTAGGATACCCCACCTGTCCGTTGCAACAATTGGCGATGCAGTGCATTGTGTGGCAGTCAAATTAATTCGGCAGCGTGTCTAGCTTGATGAATTACACAGGACACAATCAGGATGTTCCGTAACAACATGTGCAGCACAACCGGTCATGTGAATATGTGCCAGTTTATGTATAGCTAAGAAAGATATTATGGTGATGAAGGTAGCAGAAAGTGGGTTTTATCATTTATGGATATGAGAAAGAGCAAGCATTGTTTACAAATTTGACGTGCTTTTGTAAAATAATTGCGTGTTGTAATATTTGGCCGAAAACAGACGCCTACGCAAACGTTGTTGTGAATTTAATAACACAATCTTATAAAAATGTTTTATTTAAAAAAATAAATATTGTGAGGAAATTGTACAAAAAGTATCATTATAGACGTATTTTAAATTAAAATTATTTTAACAGGAGGTGTTCTAGCAAAAAGTCTTAAAAATACTGCTGTTGAAAATATAAAAAAATGAACAGCTAGCTCGGACAAATATCCTCACTTTATCAATTTGAATTTTAAAAATTCTTAAATCCACACACCCATATCTCAAGCCGTCAGATGCAACAAAGCCGCACCCTAACTATATATAAAAGTTTGAACATATATATTCGTATGTGTGCATCATCGCCTTATGTCCGTTTTTCACACTCGGTTAAGAGATTGTGTATTGATTTTATACTTGGCACACGGGGTAGTTGGCCGGGTGTGGCAAGGTGTGCCTCCTGAATCAACACGCCGCCCCCCCAGTTTAACAACAACTGGGCAATTAAAGTGACCGGTGTCGAAGTGACGTTGCCCGTGTCCATAAGCGGCACTTCCTTAATTGCTGCCACACTTGTTTCCGCTATACTAATTGACAATTTGCGTAACGTAAATGCACAGTGCTATGATTCTCAATCTGTGTGCTGTGATTGAACACTTTTGTGTCGGTAAACGTGGGTAATATCCTCTTCCTATCAGCGTTGACCATCAGGGTGGGGTTTGATTGATCATTGGGGTTGTCAGAGTACTTATTATATTGAGTATATTGATTGAAAATGACGTCATAGATTGTTATGTTCACGATTTCAATTTTATTAAATTTATATGAAAAAACTGTTATAAAATGATTAAATTGCAACTTTATTACAAAGTATATAAATATACAATAAGCCTCATAGAAACACATATATTTTTAAGAAAAAAATATGTTTTTAGACAAAAATAAAGATAAATAAAATATTAAAATAAAACACATTGGCTGACTAATGAAATTAACGATGATGATTAATAACGACATGTGCTCAAATAACCCTTTAAAATTTCAAAATTAGTGATTGTTATATTTTTATAAATTTAATCGATCATCACAGAAAAGGTTTTCTTAGCTTTTCCTGATCTCACTAGTGAATATTTAAAAATTAAATCTAGGTCGTGCATAGTGATCTACATTGATTGTGGGCTTTATAATTAGTTTATATTCAATAAAATATATACCACTAATTTACACTTTAATTTCAGTATCATGTCTCACTACTTACTTAGTTATTGATTGTTGTAACGCATCACGCTAATGCTTTTTATTTTGTAATGAAATATTTGCAATAAATTAATAAAAATATATATAATATATTAGTTTATCGCATAATAATTGTCAATAATAAACCATTTGTAAATAAAAAAAAGTATTGTTAGTAATATTCTTCAAGCTTTAGATAAGATATGAAATAAAGTGCTCAAAAATTTTAAACTACAAAAATATTTTTTTAAGTTTAGTATTCAGTATTAAATATTTTTTTTTATTTAGGAATATATTAAACCATTCGCAATAAATGTTTTTGTTATTAAGAAAGTGATACAGTTTAGTAATAAGCATTTTTTCAAGCTTTTTGCACAGTTTTTTGAAATTTTATGCTATAAAATCATTATGTTTTAGAATAATATTATAGTTTTTTATACCTACTCTATCCATTTTATATGATTAAATGTTAGTAAATCAATACTTTTTAATACTAATTTTACTGTCGTAATAAAGTGGTGAAGTTCATTAATAAGTTTAGGTATTTTTTAAAGTTTTAAAGCTACTTTTAACTATTAAATTATGGCAAATTTGAATATAAATTCATGCACAAAACTCATTGATTTTTTTTATTTATTTAATATTTTTCATTGTGAGAGTTAAAAAATAATATATAATTGTTTGTTGTTAAAAAGTTTAGTAGTTCATAAATAAGTATAACCATTTTTTATTTTCATTTCTGCGAGAATTCATGAAATTTCAGCATAATTTAATAAAAACTCTTAAAGCACACTCATTCAACTCTTTTTAACCCTTCGAGCGGTATCGCCGTATATGTACGGCGTTCGATCTTTTACTGTTTTGAGGTACCCCTGATAGTTATATATTTACATATGATATATTATATAACTAAGGAAATAATAAAAAAAAATATTATATTTTTTATTTTGGTTTATTGTAAATGATTTTTATAGAAAATAATACTAATAAATTGAAGAGGACGTTAATGAACATAATAAAAAATATGTTATATTGATTTTATAAAAAAATATTGAGAGCCTTTAAATTGATGTAAAAAATTTCCACAAAAGCCGAAAAATATATAAAAAATATGTAAAATAAATTAACGAAATTTTATATTAGAAAAGTGTTAAAATAAAGTTATAAAACAAACTAATACAAAAAAGTAGTAAAATAAATAAATAAACAGCAATTTTTTGCAACATAAATAATAATAAATAACAACAAAAATAATTATGTAAAATACATAAAATAAACTCACTCCCAAATGTTTACTAACAAATTAACACACGTGTTTATTTATTAACTTATAAATTAACGCACTACTTATAAATAGTCACTAATTTTCATTGCTATGGTTTAAAAAAATAGTTTTTCAGTGATTAAAGATTAGTGAAATTATCAATAATTTGAAATATTTATAAATCTTTATGCAAAAATTGTATTTAGCAGAGATTTAATAAAATTCTTTCACTAAATCTGTGTTTTTATGAATTGTTAAATAATTACAAATTTGTATCACTCGAGTTAAAATATACAAAAATTAGGGTATTTTATTAAAAAAAGTGTTACTTTCTGCAAAAGTATTAAATTTCAGTGGAATTTTATAAACATTTTAGCAACAAATCAATTTATTTTAATATTTGCGATAGTTACGAAAACAATATTTAGTTTTTTTTAATAAAAAAATAGTATTATCAATTTCCTCATTATTATTTAGAAGGATTTTTGCAAAAAAAAACTATTTTGCGAATTTGTTTTGATAAAAAAATATTGTATTTCAGCATAATTTTATGGATATTATTTTACCAAATCCATTTATTTAATTGTATTAATTAGAAAATAATCACTATTTTGTTTCACTGGAGCTTAAATATTCAATAGATATTGTATTTTATCTTGTGGTGACGCTTACTAAAAAATTCAACAGTTTTTAATTATTTTTACAAGAAAACCATTTTATTTTTATTAATTAGTTAAGAGTCACTATTTTTTCAACAAAGTTAAAAGAAAGACATTTTTTCATGTCGTAAGAAAGTAGTTCATTAATAACTTTAATGAATTTTGCTAAAAAACGTAATATTTTAGCAAATCTACATAGTTAATCTTATACAAAAACCATTATTCTCTTCTCAATAAATGTAGAATATTTAATTTCTACTGAATAAATCACATAGTAGGACAAAAGCTATAATTTTTTTAGTTTTATTTTATTTTAATTTTCTTTTACATTATAAAAATAAAAGCTTACAAAATTAACGATAAAATATTTATGACTTAACAATACTGCAAACTTATTAATTTTACCTAAAACATCAGCACGACATTGTTTTCGTTAACATATATGTATATGCGTTATTCTCATAAAATAATTATCTTTCAGTGGTTTAGTTAGCATTTCTAGGAATTAGAATCCGTCAAAAATCTTTCATAACGTAGAAAACTCTACTCAGAACATATTCAGAATCCAGAAATATTTAGCGTGTATAGCTTAGCAATAAAAAAGAACAAGGGACATTAACATGTTATGGTTTTTGTTGTTAGGGATATAGCTGATACGCATTAGCAGCAAGAATAGGTAACTTCCTATTTAGTCAGTACAGCCCATGCAAAAAATTCTACATCCATTGCAACATATATACATGTAACATATTTTTTTTGTGTATCTAAAATTCTCATCTTCCTGTCAGTAGCTATATGGGGTCACATTTTCTAGCTTAGAAAGAAAATGTGATCCCATATAAAAACACTATAAAGCAAACGGTTTGCTTTAGCTACAGATCAGTTTCAAATAAACTGAACTTCGGCAAGTTTAAAAGGTGTTCAATAGCATTTTTTTATTGTTTTTAAAACTTAGTTCTACGACAAGCATTTTTGTCTTATTCTTTCACGTGGAATCGAAGTACAATGAAATTTATACAAAAATAAATCAGAGCTCCAGCCATTGTGTGGTTCATTCACCAAGTGCATTCCGCACTTTGCAAGCTCACCGTTATCATACACGTTGCACAACAACAATACATCCGAGGATAAAACGTCACCAAAGAGCCGCATTCAAAACACGCGTTCAACAGACTCGGATTTAATTTAGCAAATGGTCACGCCCGCGGAAATGGGTCATTGTCTCCTGTCTAGTTTACAGCCTCCGCTAGCAATAAATCACCGGCGATGCTCTGGAGAATTTCCCTATACGATTTATGTGCCGCGTTCGTAATCGTCGCTATAAAAGTAGAAATTAAATATTTAAACACCTCTGATGTTATACTGCCGTGTTTCTAGAGATCGACTAAAGCCGTCTTTTTCATTTTCAGCCGAAACCTACATCAAATCATATATTATGTTTTAATATTTAACTGATTTAAATATAAGTATATATAATATTATATATACAATGAACTTAAGAAGAGATCTGTTATGAAGAAATACGTATTGACTAGTCAATAATTAATCAAAACATAAACTAGGATTAGGTTCTTGAATAGTACGAAGAGCAGCAGTTAATATTGCTGACATAGACAAATACATGTTTTAGTGAAAAATCGCAGTTTTTGATTTTAACTGTTAAAATGTATTTAAGTAATTGTGAATCATAATTTGATTTTATATTTTAGATATTATTTTACTACGTCAATTGCGACGCAGTGGATCTTTGATTAATGTATATGTTCGTATGTGTATGTCAGCTTTATAACATTATACTATATCTTTAGTAATTAAACTCAATAATAAAGACTTAGTTTAAAGAAAAAGTTTTTCTTATGAAAATGTTGGGAATTTCTGTTGAGCGTGAACCTAGCGTGTGCCGTGTTCCGTGCAAGGAGTGAAACAGGAAATTAAGACATATGAGAACATGGGGGAGAGTGACTGCCTTAGTACAGTGCAAAGAACAAAAGCTAGTAGTTTTCATTGTACCGAGTAGGGTCCTGTCACTATCATGACAAATGTCGGGAAATACATCAACCCACTTGTGTACATATTTTTTTCTTTAGTAATGTACTTTGGTTTATCATAAAATTTTAACATTATATTCTAGAAACAAAATGTTTTATATTATTTAATGTTCTTGTATTTTGACTAATTGAAGAAATTAATTAATTATGTTGTACATATATGTATGTGCGGTGCTTAAAAGCTCAACGTCAAGCGCCCTGCTCATTAAAATTAATTATGTAAGATATTAGTATTTAAAATATATAAGTAATAAAAATGTAAGCCAGTATTAAACCGATTTATTAAAAATAATAAATGATGAAAAAAATGGTTCTACTTAATAAAAATATCGACTTTACAATATAATTTTTGTTATTATTATCAAAAAAATATCACACTTGAAGCAATAGTTATGAGACTTTTGCATTATAGATAATATAGATATTTTTAGAAGTATCTCATGTAAGAACACAATTTTGAAAAAACTTCCCAAAAAACACAGCTATCTGACTTTTTAACCATCTGCCGGATAGTATTGATTTGTTTTTATCTTAGTACTTGCAGTTGGTGGACTCATTGTGGTCTAGCTTATTATATATATTTTTATGTAGTATTTTTTTACGCAGTGTTCATTGATTCAAAGTTGTACAATGCATGTGAGTTAATAAATAAAATATAACCATTAAATAAAAAACAGGTTGAATGTTACCATTAATCTATATAAAAACTATTCAGACTATTATTGAACATTCTTTTTAATACAACATATCTCCAATCGCCGCCGGTCATCTCGCCATACAACCTTTCACCTGATCATTTGTCAATTTTTTTAACCCGCGTGCCAATTTCGACACCGGTGCCAGCTTCCGCCGGAGAGCGTTGATACATGATTTTTTCCCAAGCGTTATTTATCGCTCGATAAATTTCACGTCACTTTCGCTACACCCTTTAGCCGAGTTGAATGAATGCAGGTCGACTATGGCCGAGCATCATCAATCAATCGCGTAACTTTCGACCCCTTTCATTAACCCATTGTTTGAGAATGGCTTTATATCGCTCCGATTAGCGCCGCGTAATTAATTGCTCATCGATACAGGGTGGACACAAAGTGAAAGAATAATTAGCGCTCGGGCGCTGGCGCCGTGCGCTAGAGTGCTCTTCAACGGGAAAATTAATCTATACGTGCTATATATAGAATAATATAGTGAAAATTATAATGTTTTCAAGGTGAATAAAAACCTCATGTTTCATATGCATTAGATTATTTATATAAGCTAAGTAAAAACATCTCTGATGAATTATAGAAAAAGATTTCAAAACACAGATAAACAATTACAATGTTAATCGATATTTGTGATACAAAACGTTTTTATATTATCGGTAAATGAGTGAACAAAGAATTAAACATGTGCATATGACTGCGTATATCTAGCATCTTTTTCATAAATCTCAAAAAATAATTTGTTGTAATTCAAATAAAAATGCAAGAAATATGAATACACCAACAGAGCCCGTTAAAAACGGTCTTATCTCATTTTGCATTAGATATTTGGTATAAGATTCGCCATTTCATCTTTATTTACCTACCGCGAGGCTAGTGTAAGCACCTACATTATGAATCACAACGGGCCGGTCGGCGAGTGATTAATTTTTTGCCGGCCGATACAAAGGTATGGTAATTTTCAAATGTATTTGCATACAGTATTTTTTTTATAAAAATATCTTTCGTATCTTTGTTAATATTATTATGTAGTACATTTTTTGTTTTTATTTTAAAGACTTGTTTTTATAATAATTAAATTTAAAATGCAAATTTTGTAAAAAATCATAATGATTGGTAAAGCAGCAGAAACTCCTCTTTATTAAACAATAACTTTGGTGCAGGTACTGTTAATAAATTTACGGTACAATAGTGGTTCCTAAAAATTGTGCTAGGGATCACAAGCAACTGATAGTATTAGTATATTTAAAACCACATACAACAATTTTAAAAAATTACCTAAAAATATGGCGATAATATATTTTGATGTCATTTTTAATTAATTAATTGAAAAAAAATCTTCTTAATACTTCAAATGTATTTTATATCGTATTATTACCATTGCTATATTGTTTCAACGACTTACAGAACTGCACAGAAAATGTATTTATTAGTTTTACCGTTGTGCTATATTCATTATATATAAGGCAATTTTACGTTTCTGTTTCCATTATCCCTTTGACTCGGGATTTTCATCGTATTTTTTTTATCTTCTAGTGGTATTCATTCTACATAATTTGCTATGCAACATAATGTATATAATAATTTGATAGGAAGTAATTTCTTTTTATACAAATCAATAACATAGACATGAATATATCTATTATATAAGTAAATAACTACATTTTTACCATAGAAAATATTCTAAATCACAAAGAGAAACGCTTCATTACAGTATTTAAAATATTAACTTTAAACTAATTGTTGTTTGTCTAACTCATTAAAACATAATTAATGCCACGGTTATCTAAAAAAAAAATATATTGCTACTCTTATGAACGTAATGGTGATGGCCACCAACATTTGCTTCTATTCTATAATGTATCATCACACAGATTATATAATAATTAAAATTATTTTAATTGCTATCGTGCCGAAGGTTTAGCATACAGGTTAATGGGGTGTGTTACGTTATATGGTATATTAGCATTCACATACCGTAATTTTGCAAACGTGATTATTTTTTAGAATTAATTGACGATAAAATATAATAATATATATTTTATAATGTGAGCTGAATATATATCTTATTAGTTATAAAATATATTTTTTTAATGTTTAAATTTCCTATTAGATATTCGATTTTTTAAAACGATTATTATGTAAATTCTAATTGCAACCACTATTATTTAAAAAAAATGTATTTAAACGTTTTTAAAGCATAACATAATTTAAACTTTGTAAAATTAGTATGTATAAAAATCCATTATATTATATTTTAAAAAGAAACAATTACATCTAATTTGATTAGAGAAAAATCTGTCAAGTCTCTTAGTAAATATTTATTATATATATATTCTTTATAAAAGGATTCATTGCAGAGAGTTAATAATAAGTAATAGAACATTTATTTTTATAAATTGCTCATTTAAATGCCTATATAGAAAATACCTAAGCTGCTATATTACAATAAATTAGATAACGATTGCAAAGCCACAATTATATGCAAAAACCGTGTTTCTGGCCCACTAAAACTTGCAAATTGAGATTACGTGGATAATTATGTCGAATAAAATGAATTTTTGAGGCATGATTTATTATTTTTCAGCAAAGTTATAAGCACAATTTTAAAATATATTAAAAAAGCTCAAGGAGTGCCCTAAAACTATTCTATATAAGTGTGTATAAAATGAATAAAATTGTTACTTAAAAGCTGCTTTTATTCGTAAAGCCGATTTATTTTTACTAATCTGTAACAATAGAAGTCATGCAAAATGACCACCCAGTATTGCACAATAGCCACTTAAACTTTCAAATTCCAACAAAAATCAGCAATTACTGCAAAATAAAAATTCAACCGCTATAAATTTCAAAATACGCCTTAAAACAGAAATGCTGAATTAAATAGCATTGTTCTTATGCTTTGTAATTATTGAACCTTGAATTTAGCATTTATTAAGGGATGGATTGAGCCTTATATTTGTTTTATATATGTCAAAGTACAGAGAGATTCACTGGCAAGTACACGAAAAACGGCAAATACTAGCAATTGATGACGGATCTAAGAATTACTGACAATCATCGACGACGACACAGAGAAAACTCTCGGATTCACTCGGATGATATATATTTGGTAAATTATATTTATAATATAAAAATGTTGCGTTTTTGTAATTATTTCAGTTAGATCATAATTATTTACAATGTTTTTGAAATATAAATTAAAATCTCAATAAGTGAAAAAATAAAGTGTGATTTCAAGGCATGTATATGTATATATATATACTTTATACATGGATGATTGATATATAGGATTAAAAATTAATTAAGTGCTTAAGTACATAAAATATTAAATTAATTACAAAAAATTTTCACTCACAATATTAATTACTATTCTACGAAAAAATCTGATAAATTAAAAATATTTATGCTACAAAGCTTTCTCGAGGTTTTACAATTTACAATTTAATACCAAAAATATAATTAATACCATTTCATCCATTAATTAAAAGCGCGTATTTTTGCTCAATTAATCCGATATGACTGATATAGCAAAGACAAAAGGTCAGAGGGGATGAATCACACACATTTTAGCGATCGTAAAAAGGTTTTTCAACGACGCCACAGTAATAGGATATCCAGTTAACATGCTAGCGTGACTTTTATCCTGTACCCTTACAAAGCCGTGTGCCTTTTTCTTCTTTTTTCTTGTTTTTTTTTGTTCTCCTTCCATTTTTTTATATCCTTCGTTAAAAAGCGTGTACGGGGCGACATAATGAACCCCGTGTCAACCGTAGGGTTTTATCGCAATTTGTAATTAAAAACTTTTTATACAAAGCTTTTAAAATGCAATATAGTATGTCTTTCTCAAACATGGGCGAAGCTCGGACGCTGAAAGTCGTTTGTGTTTTCATAGTTGTGAAATCGTAGTATATACTTAATATTTTGTACTAAAATATAATATTTAACATGTAACTTTAATTGACAAATAATCTGCTAAGCAACTATTTTATATTTTGTGCTAGAAAGAACAAGCAAAATAGTTTCCGCAGAAATTCAAATGTAATTAAATATTTTTACTCTTATTGGTTTTATAGTTCTTAATTTTTTTTCCGCTTATTTCTGACCAAATAATATATATACAACTAGTGTTTTTAAGACCCTATTTGTTATTAAAATAAATATATAATTTAAAATAAATTTTGATTAGATTTTAAATCAAAGTAATTAAATAAACGGTATTTTTTATCGTTGTTTAGTGTTTTAGCAAGATATTTTATATATTTTTAAACTTTTTTTTTGTATAATTTTATTTAGGCGAATAACTTGATACATAATTGATAGTCGCGTTAATGAAAAATCAGATAAAAGGTTTATAACTTTAGCAGCTATATTATATAAAATATTAGTAATATATTGTAGGTCGTTTGCCTCCAATGTGCTATAAATGAGTTAAATATAATTTTTATCGATGACAATAGCAGAATACTAAGAAAGCACTACATACTTTACAATCGACTTGCCAAATAAAAATCAGCAAAGTTGTAAAAATGCCATTATGTTCGCGCGCCGAATATTCTTGGAAAAAAATTAGACGTGAAAAATTACTTTTTTTTCAGCGAGTGGCTGGATGTGCGTATGATTTCATACAATGGCGGCAAAAGGATGTCCATTGTCATCTAGGCTCTTTGGGCCAAATGAACCGACGAATACATAGGCTCGTTGGTATATTGAATTCTTGAATGGTTTCGCGCTAGGCAGGGGCGCAAACGCTTAGGTTTGCGAGCGTATGCTGATTTTCGCTGAGCGTGCAAAAAAGCGGTTTTGGGGGGTTGGAGAAGGATTTTCTTGCGACCTGTGTCGAATAAATATGGAAAAAGGGAGCAGGGTTCGGGCCTATTAACGGCATAAATTGGATGGCAGCCCCCGCGGGAAACGCTACCCCTGGATTAAGCGATGAAGTGTGCGGGATTATAAACTTTGAGCGGAAAATCGGCCGCCCCCCGAGAACGGCCGCCTAGGTGTTGTACGCGATTTTTAATATGGCTTTGTCGCAAGCGCGAGAATGAAATATAATGTGGGAGAATATCGCTGACACGTGTGTTATATATGTGAACATGTGTTATACGAATCGAATTAAGAGTACGGATTTTTCTGCGTGGGCCAAAAATAAAATAAAATATTAAGCGAAAAAAGAATCGTGAATCTAAAGACTTTTATATAAGGATGTGTTTTTTTTATTATCCAATACTTGTATGCTTTTTTTGCTTAAGCAATTAAAAAATACTAATAAGGAAATGGTCTTGTTTTGGTAGTATGAAGACGAATTATCAGTAGTTAATTGTTGGTCTTTAATGTGTTGCTTGTGGAGCTGAACTAATATTTATCATGGTTTAAGCCTCTGGGCGGATATCTTGTTAATACAAAGTTCGCTGTTAATTAATTAAATATATTGTGCTACATTTGAAAGCTCCGTGAGTGCATCCATAGATTGCAGGCATTGCCGAAAAGAATTTGCATTGGACAGTGGAAGTGAAGAGAGAAGCGGCAGCTTCTGCGATTTTCACTGGTCTGAAGTTAAGTCGACCTTTTCATGATTGCAGTCCAAGCTAGAGAGCTCTTGAAGTTTAGATAAAATAAGGGTCTAGGTAGAGCTTCTGACCCGGGCAGAACCATAACTGGATACACGGATACCCGCGCATTTTTATCCGAATACTCATATTAATATTCATATTAATATGAGTATTCTTTATTCATATTGAATATATATATCACACGATTTTCAAGATATAAAATTCTCCAGCTATTCTTCAGTTTCGCAAAACCTACAGAGATTAAGTGAGTAGTAGTGAGAGCGGTGAATCGAAAATGGACAAAAATTCCTATTTAACAGTTTGAAAGTATTATTTCATAATGTAAGTTTTATGACACATTTCGTTTCGGCATCCTCAAACAAGCGAGTATTTGTATTTTTTATATTTACACACGGCATACTCGGAGGACGGTCGTACACAAAAAGCGCATTAAAGTGTATTATTATTATTTACCGTCGGTGATTTATGATCTTTATTTTACTCGCTCATTATCTATCGGTTGATGATTAGCATCGCTAGCGCGAGCTGTAAATATTTTTTTTTAAACTATTTCAATGCAATTTTGATACCAACTACATAGAATAACTTATTTAAATATATAGTTAAAATTTATTATCGTTTAAGAAATAATAAAAAATATTTACTCTTTATTTTTGCAAATATGAAAAGAGCAAATTCTGTGATTCATAAATAGAAGCTTATAAAATACTAATTTTAAATTTTGTGCTTTTTTTATTGGGATATGTCAGTCATTTTACGTGTTTTTACAATAAGCTAATTTATATATTAAAATTGTTCCATGCTCACGGAAAAAGCGAAATAAAAAGGGTTCTACAATATTTTTTGCAACTTTTTCTACCTTCCTTTGATTTTATGTCAAAATTTAATCTTTACTGTGGACTTTAAAATTTATATATTATGGCTAAAATTAAACCTTTCTTAGATACAATTTTATAAAACTTACGTTAGTTTCATCTGCAATATTTATTATCCGTTATTTGAAATTTTCAGTTTTGTAATAAACAATAAATTTATCCGCCATTTTTTTAAATTTTGGAGTAATAATTTTAATCAAAATTTCAATTTGAGGGACAAAATTTTAATCTAAGCCAACTTATCTCTCGATGTACAGAATATATATTTATCCTTTTTACAATGAGATTTTATCAGTTCTAAATAATTCGACTGATAAAGAAATCGATAGAATAATGCATACCTATATTCAACGAATAAAAATTATATTCAACGAATTGGTAAAACCTTAATTATAAATTTATCCCATTACAATGTTATAAAGATTACGATATTTTATTTTAAAGTTCTATTTATATATAATAAGATATAATATTTAATGTGCATTCAAGATTTATTTCAAGCTATTGAGAATAGCAATTGTAAAGATTATTAAACAAATATTAATTTTCTAGTATCTTTATAAGGTTTACCACTACTTGGAAATATATATTATTTACTAAAATAACAATTTAATTAAAATTATTAAATATTTTCTTAAATCTCAAGATGTAGGATTTAATTGCTTATAATTATAATGACGATAAATAAGATATTTATATAGTAATATATATTATCAGCTATTTGAGATATTTTGTATTTTATATGTGTATAGATTTTTTTATATATTCATTTATTATGTATTTTATTTAATTTTAATTGGTTATTTAATTATGCTTTGATTAAATTTAATTTATATTTACTATTATATATTTACTCAAATATTTTTTCAAGATATTTTTAAACGTTTTTATAAATTAAAAAAATATCTATTTAATTACGTATAGATACAAAATATTTTTTAAACTTTTTTTTGTAATTACTTCAATTGAATTTAATATGTTATATTGCAAATTATTTCAATGTATTATATAGGAAATAATTTTTTTTTTAAGCCCAAACATAATGTGTGGTATTCAAATTTGATCGTAATATGGTAAATTAACTTGATTTGTAAGAACATAAAAATCTGAATTCTTATGATACTCATATTCAGGTCTTCTGTTTCAAAAGTTTATCAACCCTGTCTTAGGGAAATTGTCAAAGTTTATCAACCCTGTCTTAGGGAAAAAGTCTAATTTGTCAAAATTAAAAAAAAGGTTAGCCGTATACAAAATATTTATTTATGTGTGTATATAAGTTAGACAAGCATATGTATTAGAAATGTTCCATTCGAATATGTGTCGACTTAAGGAAATCCTGTCATCTTTACAATCGATACGCTACATTGCTCTAATTCAGTTCTTAATGGTATTAGTGATTCAGTTCGCTCACTATACATAGGGGCGTCAGATTACGTGTACCACAAATCTTATCATTTCGCATTAGTATGTATGTATATGAATGTACTGTGTTTATATATTGTGATTGATGAAGCGTGTCTATGCATTAATTATTGATGGATTAAAATTCCATATATAAATTTATTCAAGTGCTTCATGACACTTATTTGAAAATGCATAAAGCAGCTTGCACAAAACTCAACCATAAATTTGACCATTAAACCCATTCTTGGATTTTATCTACTACTACAATTCCATTCTAATAAAAGTTAGCGTTCGAATAAATGTTCAATTTTTAAATGTATTACGAATACTTTTAAATATTATTATATTAGAAAATGTTATCAGTGAATGCAAAGGTTTTTGTTGTATTTGCGATAGATGCGAAATATGTAATATATAATATTATAAAAATTTACGTTGTTTTAGAATAAATTGAATTTAATTTTTTTTCATTAATTTATATTTTTTGTAGTAAATATAATATATTTACATATTTTTTTATATAACGGACAGTTTTAATCCGTCGCATAAAAATAAATCGCTGTGCAGGAATTGAAATTCTATATTGCATTAAAAAAATGGCCTTCTGAAGAAACATGTTAAAATAAAATGCTCAAGCACTTTTACTAGGATAAAAAGTAGCAATTCGACGTATGTAACTCAAACTCAAACTTTAACCATTTAGCGATAAGCGAATACTTTATTTAATTTATTCAGACACCTAGAAATCTAGCATATGTAAGTCAGTAACATAAAATAATTATTAAAATAAAAGTTTAAGGATATGGCAGCTGTAACAATTTAAAATAAATCTGCAAATTTAAAAGGATATTATGTGCTTAAGGTTTTAAAAAAATATCGTATAAACTAGTTATTTATACTACCCTGTTCTTGTTTTGAACACTGAGCCAAAGATACGGATTTATACATGATTTCATGTTTCACTAGTTTTAAAGTTGTTAAGTCTCAAATCCTAATAAAGTAGTCACTAGTAAGTTTTCTGCCCTGAAAATGCTGTTGTCGCATTAAAATATTTTTTACTTTTTTTTTCATAAAATTTTAAAATTATTATAATTATTTTGTTATAAAATTATTGTTTAATTTTTTCATTAAATTAAAAAAAAATATGTCTGAAAAAAATATTATAAAAATACTACCTTATACATTTTACAATAACGTCTGTTACTAACATAAATTTGTCAGTTGTCACATTTTATTAACTATGTTTCAAGATTTCTCAATAAATATAAAGTAATTTATTCCATTGCTATCAAATATCTTTTACATTTAAAATAAAAAATAATCCGATAGTTAATAAATTTATTCAACATCTGCAAGAAAACAACTAAGGATTTTTTTCGATAAATAAATGATATTTTCTATCACTTCAGAAAGAATAATAACAAATAAATCTATTTCGTTCCAAACTAGTTTCGAACTGACTCATTTCAAAATGGTTAATATTGTTTGACTTGTAGTTTGACATCATAATATATATCATATTTAATATGATATTTGTTGTTATTGAAATTATCTGATAACTCTTCGAGGCGCGTATCAAAATACTACAACTGATTTTAATATTTCGATCAATGGATATAACGAGTTTTCAAACTTTGTCTTGCGAAAATATGTTTTGAATGCGTGCTTGAGTTGCTTAATAACTTTTGTTAGAATGACATTTTGTTGTTTACTTTGTGTAATTTTGTGTATATAATTATTTTTATCAAATCTCCGAATTCAAAAATATAATTAGTCCAACATAATAAAATGTACTTGGTATATAATTATATTTTTTTTTGTGTACATGTGTTTTGAGGAAGACGTATAATAAAAATAATTAGGTCTTTGAGATACAATCTTTTTAGATCTTCTTAATGTAAATAACGATTACTTTTTTGCTAATTAAATATTTAACATAAATAAGATTTTTACTTGAAATTTAATTAATATATAGCAGTTATTTTACGGCATAACTCTACGTTACATTTCTTAAAGTTATCATATAATAATAATTTTATTATTATTTTACAATGTAATATATTAACAATATGTTTATTTATTTATTGCTATACAATCTATAAATCATAACAGTAAAATCATAACTTAAAAATTAAAGTTTGATCTCAATTACTGACATATTCTATTATTTTAATAAGAAAAATTACAATATAATGAGGTTTCATCTAATCGATCCATATTTTAATATACTAAGAGGTATCAAAAAATTTAATTTAGGTAGTATTTAGTTTATTTAGCTCCATTTAGTTGCATATCAATGACTTAAAGTGTAAATATGTAATTATATAATAAAAAAAATTAACGAAACACTAAAAATTTGAGATATTATTTTATTAAACCATTTTCAAGTTTTCTATTTAGTTTTTTAGTTCTCCTGTAAAAATTTCAAATATGGAGTTAGCAATTTATACTTTAAGCCATCGATATAACTCTTCTAAAGATGCTCAATTGCTAATATCCCGGTGTTAAAATGCGATTTGTCAAGCTCTTAAAATATACGTTTTCTTCGGCTTTTGTCTTAAATCTCTTTCCGCAAAGAATGTTTTAAATTAAGTTAAAAGAACAGACTTAAATCAAAGATAGCAATTTCTAGTGAACATATGGCATGGGAAAGCAATTTTATTTTTTTCATTGATTTCTAGATCGTTTTTTTTTTATCAAAGGCAACTCCAAAAAACTAACCATGACTTTATCTGTCAGCGGACAAGCTTTAAGCCTATTTTATGTATCTGATTGACTTTGCTAAAAATAAATAGTCACAAACAGATTTATTGTGTGGCATCACATTTGAACAATTGTGAAAAAAATATTTTTTTATTTCACATTTTAACAATTGTTAAAAAATTAAGAAATGGTTCATTACAATGAAAACCATTAATACGATAATTACAATTTGTTTCAATTTACCCATAGAACAAGAAAATAAAATTATATTTTTATATATTTAACTTTTTTATTGCCGGATTAAAAATATTACGCAAAATTAATTGTTTGTGTTATTAAAATGCCAAAATCACTTAAAGAATTATAGATTTTTGAGAAAATTCTTTTGAGATTTTAAAAAAAGCTTTAAAGGTTAAGCTAACTTTCTAGAAAATTATAAAATTTAATTTTTATTAATTTTGATCTGTTATTTACATACTCAAAAACGCACCTTAATATCGAATTTTATTTATTGTATAGTATTATTGAACTACTCTTCTATTCACATTTGGAGAATAAACTCATACTATAAAATTTAGATACAAAAAAGCCAATTTAAAATGTGAAAAAGCATTTTGGTCGTCTAAGAAAAAATGACATTCTTTGTTTATATGGAACACTACCGTGAGAAACCTTTTACTAGCATAAGTCACAATGTACACGCCATGAATCCAAAAGTATAAAAATATACATTTATTTTTTTGGGTTCTCATCAAAATGGCGGTTATTGGTCAATGGTAATTGATTTAAAAAAAACTCGCCAGCCTACTGTAATTCTCAGAGACACTTCTACTGGCATTCACTTTTGCACATCTACTTCAGAGTTCAAGAAATCGGATTTTTAAGAGTTATTTAGCCTGTACTTAAACAAAGATAAGGTCAACTTAGCTTTAGAATGGCGAAGATTGCAGAAGCCACAATTTTTCTTTTCGTATTCTGTACCCACGATGTACCCACAGACAACACTGCTTAATTGTTTTACATATTTAATATTATATTTGTTACCACACTCTGTCCTAAAAGTAAACCACTTATCTCGGAATTTGGACAATATCATTGGCGCCTTAGAGGGTTTCTCAGAAGCACATTGAAAACTCGGAAGCTTAACATTTCTATATTTAGTAAAAAGGCTTGAATCATCATAAATCAGGTTTAAAGTGGTTCCGAAAAACGTTAATAACAGCTAGAAATTATTAGTTGGCGAACGGTCGATAGAGAAAAATAAACAAAAAAAAACATACGAGTGTAGTGAATAATATATAATATAATACATAAAAATTCGATATATTTTAAGGACGAAAGCCATTTTCAAAATAGTTTTGCTTTTTTGAATTTTATAGACTTGTTAAAATATTTTATTAATGACAATATTAATGATTTTAAAATTTAAAATAATTAGCATTATATAATATAACATCATTGAAGATTAAATATAAATCAGGGGCATTAATGAAATGCATTATTAATTAGCAATACATTGATAATTGGTAAGATAGGTGTAAAGCATTGAGCATCAGCGATTCTAAGCGGTTATAGTCTATTTATTAAATAAATCACAAAATACAATTTGTAAAGGTAGTATTTAATGACGTCGATATTACAACGAAAAACATAAGTTAAATTGAAACGCTTGCAGTTTAAAGCCTGCAAAGCGGTTAACTTTCATTTAGCATAAGGATTAGATATGTTTGTGTATACCGCGACTGATTTTGTTGGATTAATTACAAAGAGACCTCTTAAATGGTGCTGCGTATTCTAGGACAATATGAGATAAAGCTAAGCATCCCAGATTACACATCTAAAATTATCATGGCTGGATTAAGGGTCGTATCCATCGTTTAAATACAACAGGTCATATATTAATAATGCTACTAATAGGATTTAATACTGTTTACTGTCTACCGAACAAATTGTATTAGCATTATTTTATATAAATTCAATTTGCAAAACAAGCACCAAGACACATTTTTGTGCAAATCTCCGACAATGGCATACGGACCACCGCTTGTTTCGTAATTGAATTACGTCGGGCATAATTGCGACTAATTCGATACTAAATTGACTGGAGCGAACGAAGGTATTTCTGGGTACACACGTTCGGTTTGGGTTGAAATTTCGCCCCAAACGAGCATCCGAGATCCCCCGCTGTTTGGGAAACGTTTTCAGAGATAACGGACCAAAACCTCATCCAGATGAAAGCGATCTAAAGCTATATTGGAAATTTCCTATGAGTTTTTTAAAAAAAAATACACTACTCCTACTCCTTTATTATAATAATTAATGTTCCTAATAATTATATTTATTCATAATATAAACATAACTGTGGATCACATAAGTATTTTAATCAACTCTGATGGTTTAAAAATATTTAAGTTTATTAATACTGATTTATTATCAAAAATATGATTTTGATTCGTTATGAAGATAGACTTTTGCTATATGTTAAATGTAAAAATACATCTGAGCAATATTTTTGATTCTCAATTTTCATTGATATATTTTGCCAAATGTTCTTCATGAATATATTTTTTAATCTACTGTATAAATAATGCTATATAATAAATACACAATAATATTTTGCAGTTCTTAGGATATATATTTCGGAAGAAAACGAGAACAAAGATTGTATATCGATATTAATAAATCTAAATTTCTATTAAGGTAGATGCACCAACAGTGAAAGGTTGAAAGTTAAAGCTACACATTGTCAAGCACAGTAAGATAATTAACAAAAATTATATTGATGAAGAATAAGACGTTCTTGCTATTCAATGACGATGGTTGTTAAACTGTGGATGTTATGATGTCAGATGGTTGTACATATAGCAACAAAGGCGTCATAGCATAACATACATAGGATTTGCACAAGAGTGTGTCGCTGTGTTAGCCAAATTCTAATTGTGCTCGCATAGAGAGAGAGAGAGGAGAGATATCGGATATAATTAATGTCCAAAATTTGCGCGATGCCTGTGACTAGATAAGCGTTCCAATGAGCTGAAGTTGCTCTTGTAGGCGGCGTGTGCACAATCAACGGCCGAATGTGGAATATGTGTTTCTGGGAGGCTTAATCTTGATAAATTCACAAATGTCGTGCACGAGCAAAACGGAGAGTCGATTATTTGCCGGAATAAGGCCTAATCTCGAAGATAATTATTGACTATTGTTATTGTTTTTGACGGGGAAATATAAGATTTGGGATTTCAAGGATTCAGAGATTATTATGAATCTTAAATATATGATAAATTAATTGTACTATTTTCATATTAAATATTTTAAATAATTTAGCAAATGCATAGAGTTAATCTACTTGAGAAGGCATTTTTCAAACATTTATTTCATTATGATTAGTAATAAATTGTTTTTATCCTGTTTAGTGTCTTAGATACTTAAGATTAGTTGGTTCTATATACGATAATATATAAGCCAATTGAATTAAAAATACATTGCTTACAAAAAGTACACGTCGACAGCAACCGAATAAGTTTTTTCGAAAGCAGAAGTAATAAAACAACAGACTATAACATTATCAATTGCAGAACTTATATTTGTATGCCAAAATTTAAATAAATCAAATCAAAACAATTTTATGTAGTCAAATATTTTCGTAAAAAATAACAAAAAACATTACTGACAACAAAGCACACAGCAACAGTGGCTAAATGAATATTTTTAGCAACAATAATAATTTAAATAAAACTATATTTTTATTTTAAATTTAAATATTAAGTTTTTATTTTTAACATCGAGGTTTTTATTCATTATTTAAATTGGGTCCTTTTTATGAATTTATAAATATATTAAAATATTTAACATTTACAACTCGAATAGTTAAAAAAAATGGTTTTCATGATATGGTGTTATTAGCGCATTTTTTATAAAAAAAATAAGCAAATTAATAATGAACTTCAAGTTTTGCATTACAGAGCTAGAATAAATATACTTTCATAACAATTGATGGAAAATATATAAATGAAAGTTAATAAAAACTCTGTAACGTTGATTCAAAATATATTGTCCCTCTTTCATAGTACAACATATCAAATACTGTACATTTATGGATACGTACGCAATAAAACAAATACAAACCTACTTTGACGTCGAGAATTGATTGGCACTAAAACGAAACGATATCAATGAACGTCTCCATAGACAAACTTTGACCCGCATCTTTATATGGAGCGCATGTCACATATCCACACACACAAACATAATATTATTTATAGCAGTTTGGATGTTTTTGCTTTCGTCCGATATTATTTATTCTGTCCCGTTTCCGGAATGGTAGCAGTTTCCGCGGGAGATGTTGTGCGGAGTTGGCAATTATACCCCTGAGATGTGAAGAAGAGATATTACGCCGAGTACAAAGTATCCCTCCATGCTCGTGTTATGCTTTAGTTTCCGGTTGTGTACAGTACTTTTTTCTCGGTTGACACGAAAACTTACGCCGCTTTTGGCGTAATAAACTTTTAACCGCAACAACGACGTGCCCAGAGGGGACGGGGCGTATTTTTATAATATGTACAAAAAAATATTACTTGGTAAATCAGGTATGAAAAGAAAAAAATAAGAGAGGATGCAGTGTGAGAGATATTATTCATTTTCGTTTGTATGTACGTATTTGAAATTGCGCTTACCTATATAGGTTTAATTGCATTTTCCTCTTAGTCTAGCTTTCATTTGCACATTTAACCAAGCTCTGCAATGTCCGCGCCAGCCTATTGCTTTAACTTCATTATGGCACAGTTTCATATAGTGGATGTAATATTTTTTGTATCTACTATATTTTCAGAGAAATAGTAATTCATATTATATTTTTTCTGTATAATTACTTGCATGGTTCATATTATTTCGTTTTAATATATTATTATTTTTTCCCTTTTATACACTATGTATTATATTTTTTTATTTTATCAATTGTGACGTATTAGAGGGACCTTCTAGGTTACAATAGTCTTAGTTTAAATGTAAATAAATAAATAAATATATGTACATGTATATTAAAGTCGCATGAAAACAATAAATTAAGCAATACATAAAAAGTTTAAGATATAATTATATTTTAAGGTATATAAAAAATATAAACGTTTCTGAAACAGAATATCAGACATATTTCTACTAAAAATTGTATTTAAAAAAAATATTTCATACACCACATTATTATTATTAGTATGAAAACTGTAACATGACAACATTGCGATATGCACATTAACCAATTTAAAAGCCCTATTTTTATTTTGAACCCGTCATTGTTTGACCGTGTCGAATTTTTACATTTACGAGCATTCGTAAAACTATAGTTTAATGGAAAATACTTTCAATGGCGAGTTTATTGGAAAATTTATTGGTAAAATAATCGTTTTAAAATTCTATTTTATTATGTATCGATCGTGTGAATTCATCACAGATAATTATTCGGAATTTACTGATAATTTAATCCAATAAACTTCTTGTTACTCGCAAAGCAAAGAAAATATTATTGTAGATGTATTTATTTAAAACACTAAAGAAAGGTACTTTAACAGAAACTTGCATAAAGCTACGATTTCAAAGGAAAGTTTTCTAATGGTATTATACACAAATTAATACACTTTAATATGTTTTTGCTTACAGCATAAATTTATTACCATTTGAAACGAACTCGTAGTAATTTATTATAAACTTATATAAAAATATATTTTAATAAACAGTAATATAATAGTTTTTACTATAGCAAAGACCTGATATATATTTAAAATATATATCAGGTCTTTGCGTTTATTTTCGTAAATTTGCAAAAATGTATCACTTTTTATAAATAACGATAATTTAACTATTCTATAGCTGATTGTTAACAGTAATCGTATTAATGATGCTTTTTAATAACTGGATTGTTTCGATATTTTCAACTCTAATCAACAATTACAGTGGAGACAAAATAATCTTAGTTAAGATTATTATTCTTTATGAGTACTACAGTGACTAAACGCAATTCAAAGGTTAAAAAAATAACGTATCTGAAGATATACTCCAGATTTTATTTAATTGCAGATTTGCGGAGTTTGATTAACTAAATTCGCGCAAATAATCAATGTTTTTTGAAGCTTATAAATAGCTATTTTTTATTTTAAATATAGTAAAATATTAAGACATATATTTTTATTTATTATTGTTATTAGTTTGTTTAAATTTCTTTTCTAAACTTAGTTATGTGTATACTGAGCTAACAGCGATGCGACACTGAATGGCGCAGCACAGAATATTGAGCGAGGTCATAAAAAGTTGTCAGTGTACGTGAAATTGTGGTCGGAAAATATAAACCGGATGAAAAGTGGGCCAATTATGTGGAAACGTAAATTTTGCACATTCAGAAATGCGGGTGTCGATTTTGTGTATTTCAAACGAGCTGTGTTACGTTCAAAATTGAACAGGGAGAATCAGCAAAATTTTTTATAACCGTGAGGTTAGCTCTAAACGTTTACAAAATTATGTGATGTGAAATAATTCCTATTTTTTATTGTGAGATTTATGAAAAGCTTTTGATACAGTATGGCACGATAATTTAAATTACAAAATATACAAATATAAAACCTCCGATTATCTGCTACACTTAAAACGCTCATTCTTGAGAAGCTATGATGTTTTATTAAATATTGAACACTTGATTCTGTCTTAAACGGGATAGAACAGGAAAGGTTGCTTGAATCAGTAAAATTTAAAAATACACATTTATCTATGCAGCTATTTTAATAATTGCAAAATAATCGCAAATTAATTACAAAAAAATTTGCAAAACCCAAATAAATATTTTGAGAGGTAAAAAAATAAAATCAACCAGAATAAAACAATTATATTTAAACATAGACAAATTTTGTCACCGCTTTTTTAAATTAAATAGAGAAAAAACGTAAAATAAAAATCTAGCGGTAAATACGTGGGTTTGACTCTTTGATACCTAGACTCAAAGCTTAAATTTTATTTTAACATATTTAAGAACTACGCTCGGTTTTCTGTCAACGTGACACTTAGACCTAAATTAAATAAAAACTGCACGATCACTAAAAAACAAAACCCCAATACCAACATTTAATTAAACGTATTTTTAATACGCTTGATTGGTGTGGAGTAACGTAGTAATTCTATATAATCAAAATTGCATGTCATTTAAAATTAAGCTGATAAAATAATATATAAATACTGATCTTAGAGACTATTTATATTAATCTTACAGAACCTTAACAAACTTTTAGGCATTTATATACCACAAAATATTATTTTGTGTAACCATAATAACCCACTTATCTAATTTATTAAAAATACGCTAATAGCAACATTAAATTTAAAATAAGCACAACAAACTAAAGCACATGTTGATTTAGAGGCAACAGAATACATTTTAATAGTTATATATCTAAATAAACTAAAATTAATACTTAATCCATAGTATATTTTTTATTTTTATTTTGCAGTTATTTGATTTTTTCTCTAAACATAAAAAAACTGTTTTATATTATTTTTGCTGAAATTTGTATTTTTTCCCATGTCTGTTTTATTAAAATATTGTTTTTGTAATGTAAAATAAATGGATTCGAAACCTTACTCCGTCGGTTGTTAAATAGAGACTAATACAACTGTTTGATAATATAATTTAGAAAATCTGTTTAACCCACTTCTCAGAGATTCGATCTCGGCACTCGAACTACGCGATTCTTCTCCCTTCTGAGAAGGCAGCGTGCGCCAATCGGGATTTTCCGGCCAGCGGGTCAATTAATTTCCCTTGCGGCCCAAGGGCCAGTCGTCGACTTTCGCTTTTATTTATGGCCAAGTAAACAGGGCCGTTTACGGCCGCGGCTGTAAAACGCTTGCCCGCGTCCAAAGTATTTACGGCAGGATAAGATACGAGGCCGCGTGCCGATCTCACGGCGGCCATTACGGCCATGATTCTGCTGGCCGCACTTTATGGCCCATCGAAAAATTCCTACGCGTATAGGTGTCAGGTTGCATGCACCGAGTGCTGACAAAAATGTTGTGCTATCTGAAAGTCGTAAATTTTATATCATCGCGCGTAACTTAATTTTTACGCACGCGTAAACTTAGTATTTTTGGGGTTTTCTTTTTAACCCTTTCTCTGCCATGTGAAATCCCACAGGAGATGAATACAAGGCCTTTCGGAATTTTGTTATATTTTTTCGTGTTGCGCAAGGGATTAAATAGTTTGGAGGTCAAGATATTGAGTTTCGTGCTCGAATAATTAAATAATGGTTGTGATTCAAAGGATACATATATTTTTAATTTTTAATATAGCAATGTCACAAATATAAAAAAATAAGTTGTATTAACTTATTCACGTTAAGATTGTTTTGACTATAAGCTCACGACATTTTCTAAGCTTTTTAGATTAAGAGGGAGTATTTGGTAGGGTTTCTAAGATTGCTGTAACGCAACTGTCATGAAGATCAGGAATAACTGATGGATCGGAAAAGTAAAACGCGTCTCTCATATAGAACAATATTTATATTAATATAGTTAACGGTAAAATAAATATGGAAAATAATTATATATAAATAGCAAAAAAATCATACTTCATTGATAGTAAAGTAGAGATTGGTAATAAAATACCTTAATTATATAAATTATTACATTACAATAATAAAATATTAAATGTATAGTTTAGAGAATTTAAATTAGTAACTTAAAAAGTAATTCTAAATATAATTTGTAAATTAAAAAAATAGAACCAGTACTGATAAATTAAATGTAAATATAATTATGGAAAAAATAATAATACTAGGAACTTAGTAAATAAACCCCTCTCTGAAGGAGACATAGCTGATAATTTTAAGAATGCTACTATTATACCTATAACTAAAAAAAAAAAAATAGTAGAAGGCTAAGAAAATAATATCAATTAACATGTTGTATTGTATGAAAAAGGCAATGAAAAAAGTAGTAATCAAACAATTAAATGACAGAAAACATTCTGTGGAAAAAAAATCAGGATTCAAAGCCAAAAAATTCTACAGAAACTGCATTAAACGTGGTGATAAATGATTGTCTGTTGGCCAAAAATACGAATAAAAGAAGTGAAGAAAAAGAAGAGTTTATATGTTTAAGTGAAATAGTTTTATGGTGGTTCGATAAATTATGCTTATTCCATAGAGAAAATAATATCACGGTGTACTACAGAGGTGCAAATTAAGACCATTGTTGTTTATAATATATATTAATGATATAATACATATTATATAAAAATGTAAAATACATCAGTATGCAAATGACACTTTAATTATTTAGATGTTAATGTTAAAGAAGTTGTAGATAACTTAAATTACGAATTAAGTATACTAAAAAGATCGTTAAAAACTAAATGTACATATGTTTTCTACTTATAAAGATATGGTAGATTATAACGTAAATTAGCTATAGTTAAAAATACAAATAGTTGATAATATAAAATATGTAGGAATAATTGTGGATAAAAACTTAAATTTCAAAGAACATGCTAAATACATAATTAAAAAAAAATAGTAGAAATATGTTAAGTATAGAACAGTATTATGTTGCTTCACTTTAATTATTGTGCAAAAATATAATATATGCCTAAATAATTATATAAGACGATGTTTTACGGAATATCATGTTGAATGCATTTTGTAAAATAGCTTTGTTAACTATGGCCACTGAAACATTTGTGAATTATTTGATATCCGTAAATGTTAAAGATGGCTTAAAAACTTTTTAACGGGTAATTACAATATCAAGAGCATTTCTGAATTTGGGATTGCAGCAAAGATAGACGATGATGTCCTAATCTTACTTAAATAATCTATCAGGTGGCGGAGAAACTAACTAAGTCCGATTTAACAGTAACACATTAAGAAGATTGGGAAGGCTTGGAGATAAAGTGTATGGTTTCCAGTGGCGGCCAGTAAGAATATGTAGTAGTGGGGCTACAGCAATAAAAATTGAAACATTTGAAATAACATCATTATTAAAATTAAAATATTTTATTAAAGAAACATTTATTGACTGAGTTATATATACATAAAACAATTAAAACGGGAACATTTTTAATATTTCATTTTATACTGTGAGAGCTGCAGCCCTGCAGCAATTAAGCGAAGAAAACAAGTCGATGCGTATCCTCTTGCGAGCAACACTTTTGAGATAAAAAAAATCAAAATGCAGAAGATGTGAAAAGGGGGCTTACATAATATTTTGAATCAAAGCATGCAACATATTCAATTTATACTAATGCCATAAAAAAATAACCGGGAGGTAAGATAGTTTAGAAGTCTTGTTTATATTACTTAAATAACCGTTTATAACAAAGTTATTTTGTTCGATATTATGTTTGTTTGCTTCCCCGAGCGCACTAGTCTCGCAGGACCAGAAGCGTTATCTCGGTTAGCTTCTATTTAGGAATTCGCCAAGTTTCGGCCTGGAATTGAATTCTCGAGACTGGATACGACTGGCAATTAATTTCAGCAGACATAGACCTGCGGCAAAAGCGGTTTCGCCACACAGAGCGAGCGTTGCTTGTTATTTCCGTGCATTTGGTCACCGAGCTTCAAGATTTGTCTTGCGTCGGCAAAAGGCAAAAGTGATATGCGCATTCGACCCAGTGTCGGTATTTCAAACGATGTCCGACGCCTGCACGTGATGTACTTTTGCATTTTTGCAACGATGCATGTTTGAGAATCGAAATCTCCTAGGAATCTGCAGCGAAGGATGCATATACATATATACAGTAGAAATGGAGCGGTTTTTCAATCTCGCGTCATGGAAAGCGCATGGTTTTGAATGAGATGCTCGAAATAAATGGCGTTTATTGGGTATTGAAAATAGGTAAATGCTGTGATATTCAATCAGAATTGAATTCTAAGTGATGCATGTGTAAAGTGTTTTAATAATATACTAGATATAATATATAAAAAATGGCTCTCGCTGAAGTAAATAACATTAAAATGGCTAAAATATAAATGATCTAAAACAGATTACAATGAAAACAATTTTAATTAAAACCTATAAAATGTTTTCAATTTGACATTTGATAGATAATTAGACGCGCAATAAATAAAGCATACTAATACAACATAAAACTACAAAATTATACATAGACTTAATAGTGGAAATAGAGTAAATATGTTTTTATGCCAGACTCTATAAATCCAAAGAAATACTAAATGTAAAATCAATCAGAGGTTAGATAAATAGCCGCATGGTCAATCATCATAATTGATGCGTAAATAGAAGTAGACATCGTATAAATTGATTTGGAAAGAGCTTTTGACATGCTATGTTAAAAGTTATTAATAAAAGAAAAATATCGAACCCTAGTTGCTCAAATAATCTAACTGAATTATTTAAACTATCATAGACAGTTCGTAACTTATTACTGTCAATCGTCGAAAAAATATTTCTCCCGTTTGGGGATTTCTCTGGGAGTCCAATCTGGGCCATCTGCTCTTCTCGTTATTCATTAATGACGTAAATACAGAAGTTTTAAATTTCAGTTTTCTTATGTATGCCAATGATTTAAAATTGTTTGAATGCATTTGACGTGTTGCAGACGCTTTCTATCTAAAGAGTAATTAAGATTCTCTTTGGATATAAGTCAATCAATATCAATGAGTCAGTTATTTTACCAAGTCTATTCACGTTCAAAATATTACTACGATCTCGATGATTTTAGCTAAAGAATCCCTTTAAAGAGAAAGGAGAAGTTCTCTTTATGTTTAAACGACGTCACAAATTATTCCAAGTTGCTCGGTTTTGTTATGAGAATGCATTTCTATGATACTTTAGTTGCAGCATTCTTAAATCAGGATCTATAATTTGGAGTGCTTAAGTAACCAAATATTAATTCTTACTCAAAAAAGTTCTTAATATACCTTTGTATAAAAATATTTGATTAATATCATACCGCATTTTTTTTAGAGTCATTGCGTTACGATTCACTGAGTTCTCATAAAGAGTTTTATTTTGATAAGCATTTATTAAAACTAATAAAAAGTGCTGTTCATAATCCAACTACTCTCTAAGAATTCTAGTTAAGTTTATTAGTTTAATAAAAAATGTAATATTTGGCTAATAAAAACACTGAAAAATCCTTACTTTCGCAGCTTTGTTTTTATCTATTAAATTTAATATGCAAAACCAAAAACGTAAAATATTTTTATGTGTGTTTCAACATAAGTACATATATACATAGTTAAATAAAGGTCCACATTTGAAAAATCATATTTAATAATCACTATATGAGCAAAATATTAACTGTTCTACTTGCGTATATCAAAGTACTTTAATCACTTGTGGCGTTTTATTCTTAAAACTAAATTTACTGTGACCAAAATGATCATCCGTCAACAAGGAAACAAGACAATAGCGTATAGGATGTGATCACATAAAGGCCCTCGTTACGACCAGAAAAATCACATAAATAACACGCAAGTGTTCTTACTGTAAATATTTTCCGTCATTGAAAGAATATTTCTTTGTTGCGAATCAGTCAATCAATCACCAGATTCAAAAAATTCCCGTTGTATAATACGACCTTGGACAGTGCCCATCAAGGAAATGTCACATTGATCTGTAAAAATTCTGCTTATATTTGAATGCAGTCTGTATAAAATTGTGTGTTGCCATTGTCACATTACCTTTTGTATAATGGTAGTTAGATAATAAAAACATAAATATTAAAAATAAGTAGTTATCATTTTGCTTGCAAACTGAACCAATTTTTAATTTTTCATATAACTACGTAAAGAAAATACAATTAAAAAAATTTATTTTGAGTTTTTAAATTTTTTGAATAAAAAAATACAGTTTTTTGGTATGCATTTAAATATAGACCAGTGTCGAAATCAGTGACTAATAATTTAAAGAATTAGATATAAGTCTCATATAAACCTAAGTGCTTTTAAATTTATATCGTGTCTGAGATGTAAGGATTAGTGATTATTATTTAGTTATGATTTTGATCGATCATAACATATTAAATTTTATGGACGTTAATTATCGAGATAGATTGCCAATGGTGATATTGATAGATTGTGAGTTAATAAATGTCACTAAATTTCAGATTTTTATTTCATTATGTTGTTTTACGACTTATGATATTCTCTATGAGTTGTATTAGCTCATTATTAGATAAGTTTCAATACCATGCAAGTACGACTTAGCTCGATTTAAATAAATCATCACGATATTCATCCGTAAGATTAGGAAATCTAGGTAAACCTAACCTGTGATGATCGATCGGAATTATAATTATATAATAATCACTAATTTGATCTCCCAGACACGATAGAAATTTAAAAACGCTAAAGTTTGTATGAGAATAGAACCCAGGTCTTTTAGGTCATTGGTCAGACATATACCACTCGTCTATCGTGCTGGTTATAACGTGTTGAAAAAAAATATTTACAATAAATAAACACAGCTATTGAAATAATTACTTTGTCTTAAAAATAAATATAAATAAATACGTATATCACAATAAGATTGAACATTCTTTCATATTGCCGTAGATACTTTATATTTAATATAATATTTATCTTAAATGTTAACCAATATGATAAATAAATTTTAGAGTACGATATTTAATATAAAAACATTAAGAGAAACATTGGCTATGTTTGTATTGTAAAATATCGTATTATCAATAAATCCTATTTTTAAATGAAATATTCATGTGGTAGAAAAATATTATGGTATAAAAATAATCATTGTTCAATCTAAAAATATGTTATTGTAATATAATATTGTATTTCAAGAATAACTTATTTTTTATTTACCCAATGTGTAGGTGTACTTCTATGAATTTCTAACGTTACATAATAATAGTTCATTGTTAAGAAATTTTAGCAGAAATCTATTGAAATATAATAATGGATAATCATAGAAGCATGTAATCTCAACGAGATACATAATAAACGCTGAAATCAAATAAAAATACAGTTCTATATATGCTATAAAAAAGAATTATTGCAATATATTATAGGAGTATATAATAAAACTGCGTCAATTTTTTATTGTAATATTCTCTGAGCAAGGTCAAGCGCTCGCGCTTAAATATGAATTTTCCAGCAATTGTATTTAAATAGTGCAACATATAAGTGGTGATTATATTTTTTCACTGAACATAGAAAATATTATGAAATATTTTTTAATAGTAAGTTCCGCAGTGTTATTGATGCCATTATTGTATTTTTCAATCAAACGTCAAAGATCTTTTGTCACGTTTCACAAGCCACTAATTAAATCATTTCTTAGTAAACTAAATATTTAATTTATTATGTACTATACCTATATTTATTCCAATAACTGAAACGTAATTCGCTCGCGAGACGCCTCTGCTCGTTGCGAATTTGTACCGAGGAAACACAATTATTAACCACTTTCGGATGGGTTGGATGTTTGCATAAGTAACTATCATCGCACATACTACATCCATCTATATATACGAATTCGCGAATTGAATTTAACCACAATTCGCATGTTTCGCTTGATTACCAAAGCGTCTTCCCGGTGGGAGCTTTGGGCTGCAATTTATTAAGCTCGCGCGCCGCTACTGTCTGAAAGCTTTTCATACTGCGACAGCCAAGCTGATATTTTGTGCAAACTCACGTACGTACGGCATCGTACAGAAGGTACTGTAAAAATTGCAAAAAACAATTTAATACGGACTCCTAAGGGATGCAGTCAAATTTCAGCAGAATTTTTACAGAACTATGTAGGTATATATGATATTATATCAAAGGTTATGTTTGCAGATTTGATAAAGCTTAAAAAATTTCGATTGATGTGTAACTAGCAACTTTACTTATTTGAGTATTTATTGGTGATGAGGCATGAATACAGGGTCTCTACTGGTCTTCTAGTGACATTGGTAAGATCCTCTAGTCGATATGTACAAGTTTTAATACTTATGCGAGAAAGTGTTAATATTATTCAACTTTTTTTTCTCAAAGCTTATTATATAGGCTTTTTTAAATATTTAATTTACGTTTAAGCTATGTCTATAATGCTCCTTCTATGTATATCATAAATAATTGGTATTATTATTTAAAAACGGTTTAGCAGTGCTGCTTAAGTTTAGATCAGTAAAGCATTTTGGATCTATAGTGACATTTTACTAGAAATTTATGTAGGATACACTACATAGCCATAAAAAGTATCCTATTACAAGTCAAGTCAATGACGAACTGAATTCAGAGAAATAGTGTCAAGTTGTGACGTCATTCTTCAATTCGGATCAAAATATTTCGTTATACTGAGGTCAGTCTTCGTTACAATGAAAAAATTTTGTATTAAAGTTTTTCGGGGACAAATTTAAGATTCGTTATACTGGGAATTTTGTTATTTTGCTATTCGTTACAAAGAGATTTCACTGTATTTAAAATTTATAATAAATTAAACACATTTAAAATATATATTTAACTAAGAATATTTAAAATCCATATTAAAATAAAAAATATTTTTAAAGTTGAAAAAAATATTTTAAATAAATTTTGAAATTTTATTCTTAAACTTTATAATTTAAAAAAATATTTAAATTATTGTTGTACCATTTTGTGTAGTTTCTTTTCAAAGGCGTCAGAAAGAGGGATTTTTGCAATACTATGTGTTTAGTAGCTGGTTGTTAATGAATAGTACCTATTTTGAAACTTTGCCTTTTTTTTGTTGGAAATGGTTTTTCAAGCGAAATTTAATTTAAAAAAAAAAATATAACTTTAAATTGCCAGCGTTCACCAAAAGTTAAGTACACTTTTTTACTGTATAGAGAAGCTAATACAAATCAACATTATTTATATTGTATTTAAAATCCCTTATAAACTAAACATAGTCTTAAGTAAAAAAAATATTTTTTTTTAGAATTTGATAATTTTTTATACATATAGTGTTTTACAATTTGAATCAATAAAATCAATTGTCTAGTTCGTTCTCAAGCGCGCCCAAAACCGGGATTTCCCTTAACTCTCAAAATTGCTTACATGTGACAGCTGTTCTGTCATCTGGTAAGCGCTCGCTGCGCGCAGTTCAGTGAAATTTAATAATCATTGAAATATGTTAAAATCACAGCATTTTTCTTACAAAGTGTTAATTAAAGATAATTTCAAATGATATAGCACTTGAAATTTTAGACAATATAATTAAAACTATAAATTATGAGTGTGCCAGTGTTTGGTTATATGAATAATATATCACAGTTATTTTAACAATATTACTATTTACTTTTAAGGATCACATATTAAAAAACAGACAGCAGTGATTTGAAATTTAAAGGTATACATACCAAAGTTAATTAAACATATTGCAATGGTAGTAATAATGAAACATCTCATATTAGTGTAAACAGAAAGTTATATTTTACCCACTATATAGTATCGTTTACAGTTAATTTTAAAAAGCAACGAAAGATCTAATAATATTTACGTATAGCAAACAATTTAAATATGACGTACAAGTTCTCAGTTTAAGAAATGATGCCAATCTACGTGTTTAATCCTCTACGGTAAGTTCCGTAAATATTTTTTTTGCGGTTGTCATTTAAATTGCATTTATGGATTATATTAGTAGTAATTACGTGTTCAATTTTTAAGTCTTGATAAAGGTCGTATTGTTTTTTTAATTATTTTTCAAAAGCAATGACAAAACAATTTGATGGGCTATATGACGACAACGTGGAGTTGATATATATAAACAAAAAGTTGAAGTCACTGTTAGAAAATATTTTCTTTTTTTAAAAAACATACTACATAAGTTTGATGTTACTGAAGATCCTGAATTTGGCTGTTCCAGAAGAGAAATTATTGCACAAAAGAAAAATTGATCAAAAACTATGACGTAGATACATATTTTTCTACATCGAAATTAAAAATAACCCACTCTTAGATATTTTGGCTATCGATTATTCCAGATATGCAATCACATATTTATAATCATTGTAAAATGATGTTTATTAGCACATTTATAAGCTGTCCGTTGGCTGACGGCTCCGATTTGATCGACACTAACATTCAATCTTCATACATACACGTTCGCGTATAAAACGTACCTGGTTTATTTGCAATTCGTCAAATACAACGAATATGTGCATTAAATCAGAAGCAATGATAATTTTAATGTATTGTAAAAGGAAAAACTCACTTTTCGGCCTTGGAGTCCGTTGACAGGAATTCAAAATTTGAAGATTTCATTACGAAGATTGTGTTATCTAGTTTAATCAATGTATTCTTATAATCCTTACACGCATTATGTATATATTTCATTTTCATAGTTATAGCATACCTGGTTAATTTGCGATCCGATTATTTATATTCAGTCAAATCAAATAACACACATGATAAATTAATGAAATTATTGAAACTGTTGCCATGTTGATGTCGTCCATCTTGTTTTATATTTGAATATGTACTTATTTTTCATTAGTCGACAACAAAAGAATATATTACCGGAGGTTCGAAAATCATCGTGGCAACTCTATTTTTATTTGTTATAATTATAATTTAATATATTTCCTTTGTTTACGTGTATTATTATATACACCGTTCATACAGCGATACGATTTACAGAGTAGAAAATTAAACATAGAATGAAAGCGACAGATGAAAACAATTATATATAAAAATAACAATATTACTTGATTATTCACATATATAATTTATTAATGATATAATTATACCTATTATCTGTGATTTTTGTTGTTAAGTTGTATTTAAATAAACTAAATTTTATTTTATCTTAAGCTTAAATAAATCGACGTAAAATTTTTTTCAGGAAACATATTTAATGTTTAAATATAAGTTGTCGTATACAGATACTATTTTGTTGCACAATATAGAAAACAATTTACTTTCAAAGTCGGCTCTTGTCAAAGTTCACTTCTTTTTTAATACGTAACAAAGTACTTGATATATACATGGCAAAGAAAGAGATTCAAAACAATTAAGCTATGTTAAAAATAAAAAAAATGTGCTGTCTTAGCGGTCGCGCTTTATTTAAATATAATACATAGAAGGCAAAATTATTGGTATTTAAATATTAAATAAATTTACATAAAAATTATATCACGAAAAGTTTGTAAATTTATAAATATGAGTTTTATTCAATATCAAATAAATTTTTTTTTTCAACAGTTACATCAAAAAACAATCTAACCAATAACACAATGATAACAATAAATTGTTGGCTAGTTTATTTTCGATATACGCTTACAAAAACACACACATGATACAAGTGTAATTCGTAAAATCGCTGAAACTGTCGTAAAACACATCGAAATAAAAAAATCATAGGGCATTCATAAATACAGCAATCTGATAAAACATTTTTCACGTGCTTTTCATATCTATAATAAATACATAATGAAAAAAAGTTTTGTAGGCAAAAATTAGATGGGTTTTCTATTCTGTCAAAGATGTAGTAGCTCTTCCCTCAGATGGAAAAACCAAGAAAAAAAATAGTTAACGAATGAGCGACTAAGAAAAACTTTTTCATATATAATTTTTGAATTACGCTTATATTTTTACAATGCACTCTGTATGTATGCGGCCGATAATTCAATAAAGTGATACGGCACAAAATTTCAGGACGGTATGACCGTCAAAAAGAATCATTTCACCGTACACACTGCTCATGCATAGATCATAGCCTTAAGCCCCGCAATGCGGAGCTGATCCGAGGGTCGTATCAATGGTTGCGAGCGTAAATAAATAATTTAAACGCGCATAATCGGATGAGTCGCTTAAAATATTTATGTATTTGTACCTCAATTACATAAATTATAAATTGCTAATGCGGTACAAGAGAAAATCGTGAAATAAACAATGTAAATTTGGCTATTTAAATAATTTATTTAATGCCTCTGAAAATTTTGATACAAAATAATAAAACGTTTTAAATTAAATTAAATTTAATTTTAGTATGTTTAATTTATCTAAATAAAGTATTAGTATAAGACAGATAATAACTATCTTTTTTATTCTCAACTGTAACCAAAAACGAAACTAAAATTCAAACTTTAACACTTCGCTTTTAGTTTCTTGATATTAAAATCTTATTTAATTTTCTATACATGGTTCAAAAATGCTTAAAATCTTATTTAATTTTCTCCATCCTTTGCTATTTTATTTTTAATACTATATTAGCGTCAATAGAAGATGAAACAAATGTTTCATTATTTTTAGTGTACTTTAAAATGTTTCATATTTCGAGATAATATTGAAGGGTCTTTAATTGAGATATAAGCTTTAAAACGGGATACGTTCAATTAAATTATTTTTGTTGTCTTGAATTATACTGTAGAGTAGTCTTAATAAAACTGTTTTAAATATATTAAATATATAATTGCTAAATGATATTCTGCTGAAATGTTGATAGATGTGAGTCAATATATAACGAAAAAACGATAATTTGACACCTACCGTTCTCTATAATAAAATTTACGGTGTGCTCAACCAGCAAATGTTTCCCTAAATAATGTAATCGCACTAGTTATTCTGAAGTCTCGACTTTTTGTGACAGAAAAAATAAAGTATTTGATTATATCGTAGCAAAAAATATTTTTGTTTGATGTTTGTATGTACCTATATGTATTAAAAGCGCAATTAAAAGCTATGTTTAGTTGTCTGGTCTAAATAAAATTTGTTGTTATTTATTTTAAATATGTTTTTAAAACTATTAAGAAGTGTTGTCTATAAGTGCGTCCGTAGGCTGCAGGGTCTCCGAAGTAGTTTGATTCTGAACGTCGAGCAGGACCAACAAATGCGAAGAGAGAAGCAGCAGCTTCTGCAATCTTTTCTGGTCTAAAGCTTAGTAGGCTTCCTCTACTGCATATTTAATTTTAGAGATGTACAATACTTAGATACAAAAATGCTCTCAAAAAAATATTGTGAAGTGTTGAAAAGCCCACTTTCGTTCACTGAGTTAAGAACATGCGGATCCATATGAAAACCATAAAAGTATTGGAGGTTATTTTATAAGCAAAGCATATAATCAACGCAGACATTGATATATCGCAAAAAAATAACTTTTGAAGCGATAAGGATGTCGTTGACGATTTTGCATATTTTTAATCCAACAGGGAAGACTTAAAATTTTTCGGTTTATGTTAAAACTGTATTTTGTATAAAATATTCTGGGTTTTTATAATTTTTGTTATCGGTGAAACAATTATAATACATATGTATTATTATTATTTTACAAATGTTTAATATCCATTCGTTTAGCATATACAAAATGTATTTATATCCATAAAGCATGTGCAAAAACACTCGAATAATTTACATATATCATTAAAATAAATTGTTTTGTGTAATTTGTGGTATTTTTCCGACATCCCTCGTGTCCAAGCCCTTGGAGAAAACATGTGGTTTATTCGCAGCATAACTATGACAGACGAACACATAAAAAGAGGAGTTTTTTGTGCACCAACAACCAACGTATACATTTTCATTTTTGTGTTTTCCGTACCGTAACCGAAAATAAATCAGCAAAAAAACACAAACACACACATCCAAAAGGTTCTCGGTTGGAAAGCGAAAAAATATTTATACGGAAATGTAAGTAATATAATCACATTAAACGATGCTAGTAAAACATCAATATCCTTGTATTATGCTACACAAACATACATATAATATTCATAATAATATCAAATAAATAAAGGATGTATTTATTTATAGCTACATCATCTGAAGTACTATATTATTTTGTGGCAATAACTTTTACGTTATTTTAATTATTTATAGTCGTTTTTAATAATAAGAAATTTATTAAAAATTATAAAATGCGTCTATTTAACTCTTTGTTTATTTAAATTTCTATACATGGTTCAAAGACCACAGTTACTAGGGCGAGAGGGATCGTATTTGAAATGAGATGCTGCAGAATTGTCTGTGTCTCTTAGAAAATATGGATTAAGCATGTCCCTATAAAAGAGCATAGTTTTCAGGAACAGGTGTGTATGTAATACAATATATACACAATGAAAATTATATGAAATGTAGTAAATAGTGTTTTTTATTAAAGCTTGAACTTTTTATTTACAAATGGAAAAAAAATATCCACTTTTTTCAGAACATTTATTTAATATTAAATATTTTTTCATTCCTAATTAAAACACCTTTATTTTATCTTTCAGCGAAATATATAACACTTTTGCCTCACTTATCTTTGTACTTTAAACTTTCTAGAATCTATGTAGTTTACCTGTATTATTAACGTACTATTGTAGTGTTTTAGGATTCACATCTATGTATATCATAATTTAGATGTTAGATTAATTATTAGAATATGATTTTAGTAAAACAGGTAGCGAGATTCAATATACTCTAATGAAAATATATAAACACTAAAAAATACGCATTCATTGTAACACATAAGCTTGCAAAAAAATATTTAGCTACTCTTTACAAAAATAATACTAATAATAAAACAATTATAAGACAAATAAAATATAAAACATATGTTTTTAAGTATATTTTAAGAACTAAGACAAAATGATAATCGTTCTATTTATATCAAAGAAAACGTCTGAGGATACTCTAAAAACTAAGAAATGTCTTCAAAAAATACAAGTCTGATAAACTTATCTTAATCTCGGTACATGTATTTAAATTTATATTGTCTGTTACTTTTCTAAACGTTTTTATTTAGATGTGGATGCTGGTTTTGGTCTTTGGATGTACGCCTATCTGTTTGTTTGCGATGCTGACGTTTTTTAAACAAGTTTTAATTTACATTAATTATTTTTATAATTATTTAGTGTTGATAATTTTAAAAATAAGTTTCTTCGAGCGTGCAACACAAAAATGGCAAAGCTTTAAATTGGGTAGCTATACAAACTATCGAATATCTTGAGATTCTAGAATTCAACTTAAAGTAATTTTATTAAATAAGAAAAATTAAAATTACGAGTCCTAAAATGACATAGCAATTAAAGTTATCAGTCAATACCTTATTTTCGTAATAAAGCATTCAAGATAAATTTAATTAATAAGAGTAAATGAACCTTTTACAGGCTTATCATTCATAAAAACAATCTTATGTTTTAAATGTCTTAGAAGTTAAAGAATAACTATAAAGAGTCCAACAAAGTGGCAATAATAGATCGCTATTAACGTGGAAAGTACAGAGAAAAAGGATTGTGAAGCTAAAAATTCTTCTCATTTGAGTCTTTGAAAAGAAAAGCATTCGATGGTCTGCATAATTATAAACATTTAATTAAAAGTGCATTAAGAGCTTTCCGCCCCCGAAGGAAACTTTTGCTACTGCATCCGGTCGTTAAGTTTCTTTTAAAATACGCCTCTGTCCTCCATGCAAAAAGTCCAGTAGTAGCGACGAAGAGTTTTCGCGTTCGTCTTTCTGAAAAGTTCTTGTGCCGCTTTTCACTTTGGCAACGACGAGCTCTCAGAATAAGGCACGACCATAACTCTTGGAAATATTGACAGAGAAAAATTGCGACCGTTACACGCGATAGCAAAAAAATTGAAAATAAAAAAGACTCGCAGTTGGTCGGTTGGCAATGGTCCAGGGCCGGATTAACGGGAACTAACTGAAAGATATACACCGGTGTACACAATTTCGACCGCCCAACCACCCGCCACCGAATGTGCCAACTGCAGATTGAGATTAAAAAATAGCTTAAATGGTGAAGACTTGAAGTGGACAATCGCCGAATTTTGAATCATTTAGTTTGGGTTGCTTACTCATTACTAACATAATTGAAGATAGTATTTTTATTCTATTAATATATTGACAGAATTTCAGCTAAATTACTGAAATATAATTTTACCAGAAATAAAAATAAATCCAGAATAAGAATTCAAAATGCTATATCGAAACAGATTTATATTAGGAAATGACTCAAGGGTGGTAAACGTTAGATGCATTCATAAGATGTGTACTCCAAATACCGTCTTCTAACTAGCAGGTAGCGATCAATAAAATACATAGTAAAAACCGTTAATTTATATAAATGTGATAAATTAAAACCATGGTTTATGTAAAAAATTATATGGATTGGGTAAAAAATAAAAAAATATTAGGGACGTTGATCTCCTGCACTTCCCTCGATGAAATATATATAAGTCAGACGCTGCAATGCTTTTTTAATTCTGATTTGTACTTTTATTCGGAACTTCCTAACTTTATACGTTACTTCTATTTAGAACACCACTTTCGCCTTAATATAAACAATAGTTGTGAGAAACAATGCCGAATATATATAATCAATTTTAATGGATCTTCAGATTTGAACTCAACTTTTGAGACGACTTTAAGAGTCTTACGATGCAGCAATACGGCGAAAACAACATAATCACCAGATATAGTATTTTTTTCTTCTTACTAAGAAATCGTAGGTATCACTTTTATCCCATGTTGTGTTTTGCCATTTCTATCCAAATGGATAATCCATTTTAGGTTTACGACAATTTCTGTGGCATCAATTTCACTGTCTACGTTCATGAGGACGAAAAAACTACTCGTTTGAAGTAAAGATTGCAGAGTGAACAGGTGCGTCTGTTCAATCAGACGCCCTCAGGTGGGCTCGGTTATAGGCGTCTCGGGTGCTCTTCAATCAGATTGGTTTGGTGCTTTCTGATCAGATTGCTTTTTGTGTATATCTGTCTTTATTCTGTTTTAGCGGCGTCGCGACGCCTTATTCAACTTTAATTGAATCGATCTAGTCGAGGTAATATCATTTGTGTCAATCAGCTGTATAATTAGAAATGTGAAAGGATGTGTATAAATTGTATTTTATGTCATATGTATGGAAATTACCTCTTTGGTTTCGGTTCAAAGTTGTTTATAATTGTATTATTTAATCTACTGATACCTTAGGCTTTTGTATTTCATTAATAAATTTGTTTCTTCTTTATCAATCGGGGGTATTCATTTAGACGTAGTATCTTTTTGTAATTATCTGGATGATCATCTCGGCAACCGATATATTCTACAGGTGGCGTAGCTGTTGGTGCATTTTAGGCATTGGCAGTTCTTTGAGACGTAGCTGTAGGCTTTTTTTACCATCTTCTTACTCTATTTGGTATTAATAAGTTTTACAGTTACAAGTTAGATTTAATGATATACAAGTAAACTTTCTAAAGTTAATTTTTATTATTCCTTGTATTTAAAAATATTTATATAACATATTTTCGTATGTATACATATTGTTTATAATCTCATGATTAATATAAATCGTTATTTTAAAATTAAAATAATATAACTTCAACAGTCATACTTTTAAATTGGCGGGTTGTCTTTTTCATCGCCGGTTGTATATGTTATGCCTGCAATACACTCTCTGGAAGTTGTCCGAACCGAAGTTACAACTTTGAGCCGAGACCTACGACTTCAAGTAAGCTACCACACTGTCGCAAATTACATATGCCACCTGGACGGTGACCGTGAATGACGTCCGGACTTCTGTCACGTACAGCCTGCATATTTGCGCGCGATCGAAAAATGTGCCAAATAATCGCAATTTTTAAATTGTCATATTGGTAAAATTACGCTACTAATAATTATAAAAGTTTGTGTGGGCACTCACCAATACAATATCAGTGAAAACTTTTCGGTCGTAAATATTCAATTTACGCAAAATCTTTGTCGGTTTTTGCAAAATGCCATAAGGCATAAAATTTATATAAACCGATCTAGGAAAATATATAAGGATTTCTTTTATCAAAAGCAAGTACCACTAATTATTTTTTAATTATTTATTTCACATGAAAAAAATATAATACCGATCCCTGTTAAAAGAATAAACTATCAAAAATATAATTAATCCCTTTTGGTGCCCTAAAATATTCAAAGATGTCAGTAAGAGTCTGTTGAAGTCCTCGATAAGCATGTGGTATTATAACTTGACCACGTGATCACGATGCAGCGCTCGACATGCGTGTTAATCATAGGACGCCTACGCGCATACTGAAATTGAACCGAGTAACTCGTTCTATCTCAGTTTGCGAAACACTATATCATTATCTCTCTCACTCTCGTCACTTAGCACGCGAGAGAGCGATATGGGAAGTATCTCACCACTCGCGCTCGAAAGAGCAGCTCCAACTTCGGTCCTTTTGCCGACAATGTTCGGAAGCGGTCGAAGCTGGCCAAGTCGAATGAATCACCTCACTTTACCTCCCGTTCTCGGTACCCTCGGACAACTTCCGAGAGATTTTAGAGCGGGCACAACCAAACTCGAGCGAAGTAACCCCGATGTAACCCACTATATTCTCCGTCCTTGGCCAACCATGGCCAACTTCCATAGAGTGTAGTGTAGGAATTATAATTTACTAGATTATTTAGGCACGTTTTATAATTAAATCTTCATTAGGGCTGAGCAGCGCTATAAAATGTCTTGATAATCTTGGTAGGATTTACCCTTTATTGCCTATTATTAATTCATTTTCATATTTACATATGTTGCTTCTTGGTTTAAATAATTTTCTAGAGTGATAAGTTTCTTGAGTATGTATCTTCGAATTTGTTAAATGCCAGCTTAATTGTTTCTGTAAGTATATGTGATCTTTTTAAACCTAATTTGGGCTTTGCTTATTTTTTAAATCTACTACCTTACAAATAATTATCATTTACAATATCTTACATTTGTAGTTAAAGAACCATTTTTATTTCTGGTTAGTATGTTCTTATTTTTATTTGATTGTATGAACTTGTATTTTGGTTTATATATTTGGATATTGCGTTATTTAGAATCAAAAAATATGAATTAAAGTTCTTTTAAATTTAAAATGTAGTTCAACTAAAATGTCATGTTTCGATTGAATCACAGGTGTCTTAGAAATACGTTTTTATTAAAAACAAACTATTCAAAAACATTTTCACTATTTTTACTATGAATTTAGAATCTCTTATCTAACGATGCAGAGATTTCTCTGTAACCTTCTAGAGCGGAATTTTTTAATCAGCGCCGCTTTCTACGGAACTCTCTGGCAAAAGTAAGTAAGTGCAAGCCATACACAAAACTCGCCTTGAATAATAATATATTTTTATTTTATTACGTATTGTATTATAATATAGTATAATATAAGCGGCATATTGGACGAGCGCACACAGAATAAGCCTGGTTGATTAATAGCGCGTAACGTAATATAATATATGCAACGTTTTCCCCGCGCGTCGTATATTGTATTATGTATATAAAAATGGCAATAACCGAGAGCAAAAAAAAAGCCATAAATACGAATACCCTGATTTTCCTTCAGCGGATATAAATCACGGCGCTGAGGAGTCGAAGATGTGAAATATCGACTGCAGTATTTTCATATCCAGATTTTATTCTTGTGGGGGTGAATGGAGTGTTTCATTGAAGAATTTCAAAAATATAAGCTCAGAATATGAGGCGGATGATATTCTGATGAAATTATTAGCTTATAATTACATATAATAATTACTTTTGAACTGGCTTCTTAGTTTTAAGAAACTACAATACATTCCCAATTCAATCATTGTCATTCTCACATTATTCCACTTCGAATTTATTTCTTCTTCTTCCGCCATTGTTATTTATTTCAATTTTATTAAAAAAATGATGGTAAATTTGATTAAATTCAAGTTGTATTTTTTCATTATTTAAAAGTTGTAGATCTAGTTTTGTTTTAGTTGATAAATATTGTATACTTTTCAACCTCTTTTTGTGATCCAAAGCTGCATCTGCACCATAAAAGGATTTGCTGACTTAATACTATTTTAAATTTTCTAATAATTATTATCAAATAAATTTGCTTATGAATTATATTAGCCTTGCAATTAAATTAAGTCGTCCATGTATATCGTCTTTTTTTGATAATTCGTGTATGGTATAGGAGATGACTAAATCTTCTTTCTGGAAAAATTAAATTGACTGTTTTCCTCTTTCATTGCTCCCAGTTTAAAGCGTCCTATTATTTTCAGAGTTTATTTATTTCTGACTTGTATTGTAATTACTTATTTAATACATAATGATCGTGTTTTTTAGTGTACAGTGGAATTTCAGTATAGCGAAGCTCACGCGACCGAAGAAAAAATTTGCTTATACTGAAAATTTGTTATATTGAATTTAAGGAAAATGATATATGTTTATTTTATTATTAATTACCATATTACTACAGCATCAAAATAACCTCTTACAAAATTGACAAATCGTATATTGTTGATTTTTAAGACAACTGTAATGAGCACAAAAATATTTATAAAAAAAAAAATTAAGGGTCGGCAAAACACCTTAAATGTCACTTGTGAACACATCAAGGACGAACTGAATTTGGAGAAATAATGTATAAAGTTGTAACGTCATTTTTAAATTCGTCTCAAAATATTTCGTTATACTGAGATCAGTATTCGTTACAATGAAAACATTTGTATGAAAGTTTTTTGGGGACAAATTGAAGATTTGTTATACTGGGAATTTCGTTATTTCGGTATTCATTACTAAGAGATTTCACTGTGTTTTGGTAATTCTATGATTTTACTATGAAATCAGCTGTATTAGCTGTAGAACAATTTACTTGTATTAAATTTACATTAATCGGATTTCCCATTAGTTGTATCATCCAATGGTGTAAAATTAAGTAAAAGGTTATTGGTATAAAATTTATGATACATTTGATTAGGTTTTCTTTTAAGATAATAGCATATATGTTTGCTGTTTGGGTGTCCTGAATAACATTTTATATATTTTTTTTTAATTTATGCGCGTAAAATATAATTTGTTCATTTAAGGTGCCTATTCTTTGAATATTCATTATTTTGAGTCCGGAGATTTCTAAAATAAAACTTTAAGTCTACCATTTTAATTCCAGAAATTCCTAATATAAAAACTTTTAATATAAACTTATTTACGAATATATTTTAATATAAGCTTTTCTTAAGTGTATTATTTTACAATAAAATATAATATACTATACTTATTTGATATTATTTCAAAATTTCCGCGTGTACTTAACTTCGTTTACTTCAAATTTTTTTTCGCAATATTTCGTGAAAACTTTTATCATATTATAAATACAAACACAAATATTTACCTAATCTATTTATGGACTTATGTAAAGCTCAGCAAACTTTTAATCCAACCTTTTATCGTATTATACATTCATGCGAGTAAACTTAATATACTCGGCGCGCACACAATAAAAATTATATTAGTATAGAGCGACCAAAAATTTCATACCCCACATCTCGGTATAATAATAATTCTGATGTCTCAGGTTTATATGATTATTTAACGCCTCGGGTCGAGGTCGTAAAGCGTCTTCCCTCTTCATAATAATCCCGAATTCTAGGACCACGCCTTAGACCTATAGGTGTAATATAGTGAAAATAAAAGAATTCCACACGATGACCGCTCCAATTCTCCAAACTGTCCTATATTGTGTAAATGAATATTTTATTAGTATTTTTTTTAGTAATTCATTGTGTTTCTACTGTATTTTCTTATTTTTCGTAAAGAGAAACAGTGCATTTAAATCGGTCCTTACGGTTAATGAATCGAGTCGACCGAATTAATGGCGCGACTCATCCTATTTTTTTTTATTTACTTTTCTAATTACTTTTTTCTCTCTCTCTCATCCCATAGGAACGCACTACTTTCTGACGAGAAAAAGCTTTTTTTTAATTAAAAACCACTTTCAAATTCGATTTTTTATTATATTATACTTTAACCACTCCTTGATCTTAATAATTCAAACATGCAACACTTGTTTTTTATATTGAAATATTATTTGTCTTAAAAAAACTCTAAGCTCTTAAAATTAAATTAAATATATTTTAAATCAAAAGATTAAAAAATCTGGTGCAAATGAAACTGCTCGAAATGATATTCGGTTGATTCAGTGAAAAATCGTCGCTTTAAATAGATGCCACTTTATATCCAAATATGTCATTTTTTAACCAGTTTTATATTTATATTTCAATATTGATATATGTTTATTTTGATAATTTTTAATTTTGAAGTTATTTATTAGTTTTATTTAAAATTGTGAATTTAATAAAAGTGAAGTCCAAATAACAATAATACGGCAAAGCTCTAATATAAATTGTATATATTGAAAACTTTTGTATTAAGCAACAATTACGGAGCTTTCGAACGAGCTTTGATTTGCTACGGAGTCTTTGATTTATATTGAAGTTTTATTGTTTCTCGTTCAACAGAGCAAACGAGATTTTCTATGGAGAGAGAGAATTTTCGAATCAAATATATTTTAATATATACACCAGAGCAGGCACATACGCATTTCTAAAATGATTTTTTGACTTGAACATTCCCTACGCGCTCCGGCGAAATATGAAAATTTAAAATCAATCTTGTATCAAACCGAATACGTAATGCGAAGAAAATGTTCGTTCGGAATATTCAGGAGGTGGAAAAAATGTGCAGTTTCGAAGAGAGCAGCATGAAAAAAATGAATAGCAGCGAGGAGGGGGTAGGTAAGAAATAAGACGGAGAGGAAGAAGAAAATAGAAACCACACCGTCAAGGGTGGTCGGAGATGTTGGACGGGATAAGGGTAGGAAGCCTTTTCTCGGCTGTACCCTCGCAGTCCAGAAGTTCGGAAAGGCAGAAAGCTTTTTATACGAAGAGCTTTGCATATTATTACATGTTACTTAGAGCGAGCCTTTATTTACAGCTTTATTCATCTTGCTCTTTGAAAACGGTAAATTTTTCGTATATACATATTTTTAGAAAACGGGTTTTAATTTTTAATTTGCTCAATGCTTTGCAGCCGGGATATTTTTTTTATATTTACTCTAGATACTTATCTAAATCTTTATCGACACTTGCAGCTATTACAATAATTATTTTTTCACAAGTATTTTTTATGGTTAAATGGTAATGGGGAAGTTAACAGAAGGCCTAACTGCATTATAATTTTTTAACCTTTCATTTGTGTTATACTTATAATGTATTTTTGCATAGATATCGTCTATTTTTTCTATTGATTAAAACAGGTAAAAATATTTGTTCTTTAAATATTAAATGTGAGCTTTGCACTTTAGATAAATTGAAAATAAATTATAAAGAAATAAAAATAAAAATATTTATAATATAAGTTAATCAAAACAACAGTGCAAATTCATTAACGATTTCGTATTTTTTATTTGGTAAAGTATTTTCTATTGTATTATTAGATTCAAAAATATTTTTATCGCTTTTTATAATTTTTCAGATCTTTTAAAAATATTGTAAATTTCAAATAATTTTTTAGTATAACAATGAGTTTTTGTTACTTATTTAAAATCTTAGTACAATGGTATTTCGCCTTACTATTATAAGAACATGGCTTAGTAAATTTGCATATCAAAAATAATAGTTTTGTAACTTATGTAAGTTTGATTGAAGTATATAATATAAATATTAAAATATAATATATTAATAAATTAAATCAGATATGCATAAATAGTTTTTGAATTATTTAATAATATTATGTAAATATTTTTAATAAAATGTTATACATATAACTTTTTTTATTAAAAACATTTAAATCATGATTTTTTATGACTAATTTAGAGCTACGACTTTATAGCGGCAGCGTAACGACACTAAGCCTATTTTCTCTGCGTAAACACACATTCATATCTGCACAGGTTACTCAGGTATTATATTATATAAAAGAAAGCGTATGCGCAGCACGTTTGAACGCGCGCATAAAGTGAAAATATGACAGTAAAATGACGAATTGGCGTTACGCCGTGACGTGTACACGCTTTTTACGCCCAGCGAATAAAAGAAAGAGTGTAAAAAAAGGTTTACGACGCCTGTAAGAAGTGAAAAGAATTTTCGGGCTCTGGGTTGATGACACGCCCGTTTCATTCGCAACGATCTTATAAAACCTGGCGAAGAATCCCCCCTTTATCTGTTTCACCTTTCGCATCCGCGCCGATATAATAAACGCAATAATAACTTAACGCGTGATGGAAAAATGGCGCATGGGTACAGTCAAGATTCGATGCATTTAAATAAAAAAATATTTAAAAAATAACAAATTATACATTGTACTTTATTGGGGGTCATTACCAGAATTGTTGTAATCGCCCTACCTAGAGCTTTAAACGACCACACGGGGTACACAGGTTGCGCATAGTAGAACGTCGTTTGAAATGCTAGGGTTGTCACATAGTTGTCACATTTTTTACATATTTTTTAATATATGTATAGAAAATATATATGAGCAAATTTAATACAGACGAATAAAAAACGAAAATGTAAGAGTTGTCACATTAGTTTTATTTTTTTTTGTTAAATAAAACAAAAAAATATAGTTAAAAATAAAATTGAATGTACATTAAAAACAGACACATATAAAAACATTAAGCTATAGTTGTCACATAGAATGTCACTTGAAAAATTGTGTATCATAAAATAACAACAAATACACGCCAAGCGGAAGTCACAATGGATATTGATTATTCTCGTTAGTAATAAAAAAGCTCTCGAGGCACAATCCTAAATAGCGACTCTCACTGAACGGCAATAAAATCTATGATTTAAATATCTTTAATATATATAATATTTGCAATTTATTTCATCCATTTTTAAAAAAAAATTAAAGAGATGTCACTATGCGTTAACATTTTTAACGTTGCACAAAACACTTGATATTGGCTAGTAAAATGAGTACAAAGTGAAGCGCGTTATCGCGCTTCACTTTGTACGGCCGGAATCATGCGCATAATATATAGAGCGCGTTAACACGCTTAAGGCGATGAAAGGGTTAAAAGTGCAATTTGTGTGGCACATATTATTTAGCCGGTAATCATGATGCTATTTTAATGTAAGGACATATTGAGTCGATTATATTGATATCTTAAATACAAAGATCGAGTGAGCATATATTATACTTATACTAAAATATAATACACGTGCTTTACAAAACCCTTTACCAATTTAATGTTGGGAAACGTAATAAAATACTAGTATGTAGCTTGCTAATAAACGTTATTATTATAGAACGAATACTATACACCATAATAGCGGCAAAAGTTAAGCAATAAAACTAGAAAATGAATCAGCTTAGAATTGAGTACATCAATATATACATATTAGTATATTAAGTATTTAAGAACGACAAAAAATAAGTTGTACAGAAAAAATACGAAAAAATCGTAAACCAATTTAAGGTTTCATCTTATAAAAATATTTTTTTATCACATAATATCAATGCTTTAGATCCACAATATAAAATATAGGTATTCTATATTTATAACTACTATTTCAGAGGTGTTGAACTTAAAAAAATGCTTTTTTAGAGCTTTTATTATTTAACAGCTAATATTTTACCATTGTATTGACACACGTATGTGTATGCTATTACCATTAATAAGCTGTTTTAGATAAATGCTAAAAAAATCTCATGAAATAAAAATAAAATATTTTTTTACTGTGAAACTTACTTTAAATTTGTAGTTTATAACCATATATGACCATAAATTTAAATTTAAAATAGAATATAAGTAAAAATATTTATAAGTATTGTAGTTTCTTCATATTTTAAAACTATAACATATAATATTTTTTTCAAAGAACTGCAAATGGTATAAATACGTTTATTCGATCATTCCACCCGCAATAATGAAATTTACATTTCTTGGCAACCGTTAGTAGCAATTTGGCAAGTCGTTCTAAATCGTCCTTAATTATATATTATATTACAGCTAAATCAATTACACACGTCTTAATGATATCACACCAAATAAACTTTTTATTATCCAACGCGCAGAGGCTATATTGAATTTTCAACGCGAGCGGAAAAATAAAGCAACGTTTTACTCGGCATAAACCCTTCGATTAATCTCCGTCGTATCGGATTCATACCGAATTTTCCCTGCCATTTTCCAGTTATATTGCTTATGAAACATTGTAATGATATATAATATAAAGTCGAGTGCGTTTGCGAAAACACACACACTAACGGAAAAAGGGGGTGGAAATTGGTGTAACGAATGAAAAAAAAAATATATAGCGCCCCGGGCGAAATAATAAAATATTACGAGATCGTAACAAGAAAAGTTACAAGAACGGAAAATTTTCAGACGATTACTATTGGCGGCGAGAAAAAACTTTGAACCCTTGCAGTAGGTACTTGGGCGACGCAATTAACTATTTGATAAACGCAGTTAAACTTGCTTTTCATTCATAAGTTTTTAATATTTTTAAATAAAATCATATATGTGCTAATTCCTGATTTAAAATAAATTGAAAGAGTTCAAAAATTAGTCACCATGTAATTAAACCAGTTTATTTAAAATAATAAATAATATCAATGTTGAGTTTAAGAAAAAAATATAAGATAGGAGCAACTATAAAAATAAATGAGCTCACAAATTTAACCAAGGCTGTACTTGTCTATTGGTAATTTAATTTGTAACGGGTATTATGTTTATTATAATACATTTTCTTTTTTATAATAATACATATTTTGATAAAATTATTGTTAAGCACAGAGGCGGCACATTGTCGACCCCAATGGCGTCCCAAAACTTTTATTTCTACAACAAAATTTCTCGAAATTGTGCAAATTTAATTATCGGTCACATCTGAAGTATCTCGTTTTTTGGGAATCCGCTGTCTTTCTGTTCCCTTTTTCGCCATTAAACAGCCAAACTGGGTCTAAACTCGGCCCTAGCGGGGAATTTTTCCGCGAAGCCATTTAAATGCGTAAACGGATTCAAGGAAATGTTTCAATGGCCCAAATTAATAAACATTTCAACGCAAAAACAACCGATTCAAAGATTTTGCGCATTACTTACACAGAGTGACGTAAAAAGCTCTTGGCGACAAAGTTAGTGAAAAGCAACGTGTTCCATTTATAATAGCCAATTATATTATATAATAAAAAAAAATTTTTTATTAAATGGTTGGTAATATAAACAATTAAAAAACGTGATTAATTACACGTGATGTCAAACTTCGCGACAGTTGTGTAATGATTTCAATTTAATCAACATATATTTTATGAAGCATTACGACTTGTAACTAGGGTTTCGGCATATTTCAATACCCAGGACATGGGTCATATGTAAATTTCACAATCATTTCTATACTCTGCACAACTACGAAATTTTAGAAATTGTGTCGATCCACCTAAAAAATTAACAATGCATTATTAAAAAAATGAATTCTTATTTTTTTATTGAATAACTGAACTTTTAATTACTTTATTTATTAAATTATGGACCATTGTAACCTGACAGGTTACCCTAATGCATAATGTTGGCTAAAATAATAATAGATATCATAATTAAAAAATTAAAACATATAAACTTACATATACAGCGGTGGGCTGGGTGCTTTTTAAATTTGTTTAAAATTCAACTCGTATTAACTAAGGTTAGTTTAACAACGAATGTTGGAACACATGTTATTTGCTTCATATTAATAATGGATGATGCATTAAATCTTATGTTACATATGATGATGCAATATTTAATTGTATAATAATACACGTAAACAAATGAAATATATTCAATTATAATAATAAAAATTGAATTTGCTCCGATTGATTTTCGATGCGTTCTGTTGTTTCGACCAATGAAAAATAAGCATTTAAATATAAAACAAGATGGCCGACAGTACCTTGACAACAGTTTTAAATAATTATTATTTATACATAAAATTTTGCTACGCGACAATAATTTTCATTAATTCGTCATTTGACTGAATATAAATAATCGGATTGCAAATTAACTAGGTGTGTTATACCCATGAAAATTAAATATATACATATTGTGTTAAGGACTAGAAGAATACATTGATTATGAAAACAATCTTCGTAATAAAATCTTCAAATTTTGAATTCCTGGCGACGGGCTTCAGGGCCGAAAAGTGAGTTTTTCTTTTATATTACATATACATTATCATTGCTTCCGATTTAATGCACATATACGTTAGATTTGACTAAACGTTTAAAGCGTACCTGGGTACGTTTTATATGTGAACATGTAAGTACGTATGAAGATTGAGGTTAATGTTAATGTCTCCCCGAATATTGATATTTAGGGATACTATCTTTTACGACGATTGCGTGACAATGATTGTAATGCAGGCGGTTATTTAGCTCAAGAAGCTTGATTACAGCAAAATAAATTAAAACCATTATTGCAAAAAAAAAAAATCACTTCGACTCGCAATATATGTAAATATTATATGTATGTGTAGTTTCTTGGATGTTATCTAATAAGCGACATTTTACAATGATCATAAATATGTGATTGCATATCTGGAATAATTGATAACCAAAATATCTAAGAGTGGCTTATTTTTAATTCTGATGTGGCAAAATTTGTACGTATACTTCATGGTTTTTAATCAATTTTTGTTTTGTGCCATCATTCCTCTTTAGGAATAGCCAAATTCAATATATTCATTTACATCAAACTTATGTAATATGTTTTTTATAAAAAGATAATACTTGCTGACAGTGACTTCAACATGAGAAGATTCACTTTGTTTATATATACCAATTCTACGTTGTAGCCATATAGGTCATCAAATTGTTCCATCATTGCTTTTAAAAAATAATTAGCATCAATAAGACCTTTATCAAGAGTAAACATTGAACTCATTATTACTACGAATATAATCCATTAATTAAATTTAAACGACAACCGAAGTGACTGTAGAGAATTACACACGTAGATTGGCATCTCTTCATCTTCTTCAAAATTGTCGCAATGTGTCATATATTAATTGTTTGCCATACGTAAATTAAATCTATAATTGATTCTGAAAATTAACTGTAAACGATATTATATAGTGGGTAAAATTTAACTTTTTGTTTACACTAATACGAGAGTTTACATTATTACTAGCATTGTAATATGTTTAATTAACTTTGATATGTATACCTTTAATTGCCAAATCACCGCTGTTTGTCTTTTAATATTAGATCCTGGAAAGTCAATAGTAATTTTATTACAATACGTGTTATTTTATTCATATAACCAAACACTAGCACACTCATAATTTATAGTTTTGATTATATTGTCTATAATTCTAATGCTACATCACTTTGAATCATCTTTAATTAACACTTATTTTTTTTCTTGCATTTACTACACATGTATTTTATTAAAAACAGAAAAAAATATATAAATAAATTTATTATTATCATAAATTAAAACGCATCTAAATTAGTTTAGTTTATCTTTAAATAACGCTAAATTTATTAAATACAGTAATAAAATTGCAGATTTGATTTTATAATGTTTACTCTGTTTCATAGAGTAGCGATTTTTTCTCTATTTTAATTACGAATCTTAATCATGTATTTTTATTACAAACATAAATATATTATGCAATTTATATTTAAAACTTGCAGTTGTATTTTTCTGTGCCTTTTGATTAGTAATCTATTTGCAGATTCACAACTTTATTGTTGATGGGACAAAATTATGCCTAAATAAAGTAGGCTTCATTTTTCATACTTATAATGCGGTAATTTTGAATATATTTACACGCATATTAATATTAGACTTTTTCGTGGAAACATACAGTGTACAATGTTGCAAAAAACGTGGGTGGAACAAGACAAAAGCCAGAAAAATTCTCCCCTTCGCCGCGGAATGGATAACTTCATACAAAAAAGCAATTATTTAAATTACGTTTTTCGCAAACACGGCACGCCT